>NC_081411.1:531421837-531721837 GCF_030272615.1 Cryptomeria japonica
GGCCCCCAAATTCCTCTATTCCTAAAACTGGTTTTCTCCTTCCAAGTTTTTCCAAAAATCTCCAAGGATGGAGAGTGGGTGATTAGCTCACTAAGCTTCCATTCTTAGCCTAAGAAGGCCTCTCTCACTCCTTCCAACCTCTTGGATAGAGTGAGAGATCCCCCATTGGGTTGGTCTTCCCTAGGTCTTACACACTCCCTAACCTAGGTGTCTAGAGAAGGGAAATGAAATGGGGAAGAGGGATTACTATCTCCAAGAAGGTTATCCTACCAAGGATGGCACTCCTATAGATGGAATTCGTCCATCTTGGGAAAACCACTTTTTTGGGTGGTTAAACAAGTCCTAAGGGAAAGACACATGGCCAATTTTGGCCTTCACCCATAGGTACCCCATGAGGCCTAATAGAAAAGCTCTAAAATTGACTCTAGGAGTTGATTTGACCTTCAGAAAGTCCACCTGAAGTTAACCTACGGGTTAACTCTGAGTTGACCTTCCTTGTGGCTCACTAACCTAGATTTCTTGGTTCCTTCAAGGATAATTAGGAGATATAACAATTAACAAAAATAAAACTTTCCAAAAAGGTGACATGACAAATTGCCAACACAACATACTACATAGGTGTCAAGTGACACTACAAAATAATTCCACATCACAATATACACATGACAATTGTCCCTTAAACAATTTAAACAATCCAATAAATACAAATTACACTCATGCAACATTTTACATTTACGAATAAAATACAGTACATACGGGGTGTTGTCTCTCCAAATAGACAACCCCTGGTTTTACTAACGCACATTGGCCTAGGTTTGATTCTCCATAATATTTCCATGGTCACATGGATAATTTCCTGCACATCTCAATTTAAACATTAGTACTTCCCAAATAACCTCATATAATATATAACACAAAATCAGAATACAATACATTCATTCCACAAAGGCTCGTCATTATAAAATATGATTTATCACAAATCAAAGCAATTTATTATAATCCTCAAAATTTGATCCATCTACAAGATACGCAAATATTTTTCTAACATTATAACAAATTTTGAAATTCAGATAATAACCTGCATCATCACAATATTACCCTAATCTAGAATCATATAATATTCTATCATCCACAAGGCATAGAAATGAAGCATCCATATATATCAATGTTACCAAAATCATGGGACCATGTAAAGTTCTCTATCCATAGTGTGTCAAAACTAGCATCTAAAATAGTTCCAAAATGAAAATAACTGAAGAGATAGGATGGGTCAGGGTAGGGCCTCACAAAATGCCTCTTCCTCATTTAATTTCTAATTTTCTCCATTTTGACAAAATTAACTTTTATATTCCAAAATATAATGAGGGTAAAATATTTTTAATTAAAATAAAATCCCCAAATTAATTTTTCACACTTTATCAAATATATATTAACTTGCTTTTCTAATTAAAATTGATTTTCTTTAAATAACTAAAATCAACCTTTCTATTTTTAAAAGGCAAGAGATTAAATTAATTCTATTTCAAATTAATTTAAATCTTTCCTTTCCAAAAACATAACTAACTAAATTAATTCATTAAAATTTACCATTTAATTTAAACTAGCTACTAATTTGCATTGAACAATTCTAAATAATGATTAATCGCATAAAGGAAACTAATTTAATTTAGTCCCTTAATTTTTTAATGCATAAACATAACTTAATCAAATAAAATAAAATAAAAAGGATTAATTACTCAATTTAACCACACACACAAAACACACAATCCAAGAAAGCCAACCCAATAGACGACCTACATACCCAAACGAAAAGGGAACCCGACGGACCACACATGACGCTCACTTGATCATGGCTAAGGCAAGATGAGGGTTTTACGACCACCTAATCCAAATTCTAAAGATGAAAAAGGTATACTCAACCCTGCGAATCCTGATGGAGACAAACCTCGCACCTAGGCGGTATTGTACCTGCAATTCTCCTGCAACCATGTGTCACACAAGCATACATATATATACATATTCAATGAAGGCGTTAGCTCGAGATTTATAGCAAGAATTAGGGAAATAGTTAAACTTACACAAGAATCAATGTGAAAGCACTATAACATGTATGCACAATATTCATATATCTAATCTACAACATTACATAATGGTAATTTAACCATTCGAGAATGCCTCATAGGAAAAGTCAACCAAAGTCAAATCGGTTGTACAAGGTTGACTAGGGTAGGGCACTACACTATCCTTAGGAGGAATAATTTTCTTACCTTTAGGAGGAAGAATAGGTTTATCCTTAGGAGGAAGAAGGAGAGTATCCTTGGGAGAAGGAATATGGTAAGATTTTTCCAATTTTGGTAAGATTTAAAAAGAGTATCACTTCTAGGCTGAGAGGTTGGAATTGTTCGGACAAAAAATAATCAAGAAAAACATCTCTATGTATCACTGTAGGTTGGTACATGCTATGATTAACATTTATAATTTTATCATCATGAGGAATTTTCACACACTTATGAATGGTAGAAGCAATTGCTTTCATGGAATGGAGCCAAGGATGTCCCAACTTCACATGAAATTGATCAGATGTAGGAATGATAGCAAAAACAACATATAAGCACTTAGTGATAACCTCAATAGGAAGTGTAATATAACCAATATCAAGACAAGAGAATCCATGAAAGACTCTAACTATCATATCAAATTTATCATCTGTTACTCGATGCAATTGTAAACTAAAAAGGTATTCTTCATTTATAACATTAACTATAAAAGTTAGATCAATGAGCATCCCTTCTAAGGGTATGTCTTTGATTCTCGCAGTGATATATAATGGGCCATCAAATTCTTGATAGCCTCACTAGGATCAAATGTAATGCATAATTTCTTAGGAGGTTCAATTTTATGAATAAGGTTTTGGCCTGTTGTGATTGATGTCATGGATATCATTTGGTCTAGCATGCATGTCTTTGATTTAGTCTTAACATTTGCTTCAATATATGTTGTTCCTTTGTTATGCAATGTATGCATGTTTACTTCATGAATTTTTGAGGTCTGGTATCTATGCTTACCAGAAGGTGTTTTGGGTTTGGTCCCATCTAGATGCAATGAGAGTAGATTCTTCAAGGTGGTTTTGGCTCTGGTCCTATCTAGTAATGTTAAAGGCATGTTCTACAAGGCATTTTGGGTTCAAGTTGTTAGACTGTTCAGATAACTGGAAGATAACTGAGAGGGGGGGGGGTGTGAATCATGTGTCACACATTATAGGAACCATTAGAGATTTAAACATAATACTGGAACCCAAAACATTAATACTAGAATAGAAGTTAAACCAATTAAGCATAAGAAATAATCACAAAATAAAATCCATTCACATAACACCAAGATTTGTACATGGAAAACCCGTTAAAGGGGAAAACCATGGCGGGAAGCCTACCCACAATCAGATAATACTTCTGCAGTAAGTATGTGAATTATAATTGAGGGGCCTGCACTTGCAGGAAGGCCAATAACCTAGAGCGCACTTCTCATCAGAAAATGAGTCACACTGACTACATATAAATCCAGACTACAATCCAGAGAAGTGTTGAACTGCAAAAGATAGAATCTCCTATGCCTGAGCACAACTCTAGTTAAGCTCAATACCGGAGGACTAAATCCTCTTACATAAACCTAATTTGATATCCAATGATTGACCAACTCCTCTTCCTGAATGATATTAAATTTTTCGTACATTACATTCCTTGACCATGACCTCTAACAATAACCATGATGATCTACAATGAGATCTTACATCAATATATACAAACCTTCGACCCTAAATGATTAGGTTGGCCACCGGACAATAAACCAATTACATAATTACAAACCATGTTAGCTTGAGGCCAAAAAAATAATATCCAACACATAAGAAATCCCAGAAATACATCAATAGGTCCTATCCACACGTTATATTAAAGCCGGTTCATAACCTAGATCAACCGGGACCAAGTATAGGTCCATATGCCACAACAATGATTCAAATTGCCAAGTCTTGAGCATCCTGAAAATCCATCAGAAGATGCACCAACACCACTTATGCAATTCATCAAATATTTCTATCAAAAGCTCTTCCGATGAAACCCTCGCTGGGATCAAAAACCAAGCTTCTAAGAAAGTAGAATAGCATTCGATCTCTAGAGAAAAACCAATTGACCAAATATGAGCATGGGTATCATGAACAAGACAATTCCATCACTAGACTATACCGAAGCCTACCAGAAAATACCGGATCCAAATTAACCAGAAACCACTCATCCTATTGGGACCAGAAGGGTGCCGGTAAAACATCCAAACAACTAGTGTTGGCATTAATGAAAAAAAATCAATGAAACACATAATCAATTCCACCAAATGTCCAACAATCTCCCCCTTTGGCATTCATGGCAACACTAGATGTGAAAAACATCTAAGTACCAAGAAATTCCAAACAGATCTCCCCCTGTGGAAGACAACCAACAATCTCCCATAGATAGTTCTAAAAATCAATATCTCTCCCCTTTTTCCATTTCTTTTTCACATCAATATCACTCCCCCTTTGATATCAATGCCATAAATATGACAAAAAAATCAAAGCAAAACATAAGCCTCTAAATGAGAAAGCTGACTACTCCCCCTGAGCAGTAGCATCCCACATCAATGCCGAAATGAATAGTATCTCTGATAATGCATGTCGGACTGATGCCAAACCGCATCAATGAAGTCTCTATTGGAGGGGCAGAAACTCCCAATCTATCTCTCAGGTACTCAAATGATTCCTTGGATAAAGGTTTAGTGAAAATATCTGCAATCTGCTCTTTAGTGTTCACATAAACTAGTCTAACTTTGTTTGCTTCCACCTTCTCCTACAAAAAGTTATACTTGATAGATATGTTCTTGGTTTTAGAATGAAATACCAAATTCTTTGATATATCAATAGCATCAGAGTTATTGTAGTGAATAACTACAGGTGCATCACAATCCACCTTTAAATCCTTTAGCATTTTCTTCATCCATAAAACTTGTGTACAATTAGTAGCAGCAGCAACATACCCAACTTCAACATTAGATAAAGTACATGACTGTTTCTTGCTGATCCATGAAACCAACTTCTTTCCAAGAAAGAAAGCTCCACTAGAAGTACTTTTCCAATCATCAACATCTCCAACCCAATCAACATCTGTATATGTGCATAAAGTAAAGTTATCATCCTTAGGGTACCATAAGCCATATTCTGATGTACCTTGCAAGTATCTAAAAATCCTTTTCACCGCCATCTCATGATTTTCTCTAGGATCACTCTGAAATCTTGAAATAGTACAAACATCATTCATAATGTCAAGCCTAGTCTGAGTCAAATAAAACAGACCTCCAATCATAGATTTTTATCTTGTGGGATTTATCGGTGCAGAAACATATTTTCTTGTCAATTTCTCACTTGTAACCATTGGAATACTTACTAGTTTAGAGTCTCCCATACCAAATTTCTTCAAATTTTCCTTAGCATATTTATTTTGATAGATGAAAATCCCTTTGTTAGTCTGAGTAATCTACAAACCTAAGAAATTTTTTATTTCACCAATCATAGACATCTCAAATTCTTTCTCCATATTCTAAGAAAATTCTATGGATAACTTATCTTTACCTCTAAAAATAATGTCATCAACAAATACTTCAATAATCAGTATATCATTATCATTAATTTTATAATATAAATTACTGTCAACACTGCCCTTAGTAAACCAAGCTTCAAAAGATATTATCCAACCTTGCATACCAAGCTCTAGGTGCTTGTTTCAATCCATATAATTTTTCCTTAACCCGCAAACCATATTTGTATTATCTGATAGTGAAAAACCATCAGGTTGCTCAATATAAACTTCCTCATCAAGATCCCCATTCAAAAATGCACAAATAACATCCATCTAATAAACCTTGTAGTTTTTATAAGCAACATAGGCAAGAAATAATCTTACAGCTTCAATCGTAGCTATAGGTGCAAAAGTCTCTCCATAATCAATTCCTTCCTTTTGAGAATATCCTTTACAAACCAATCTAGCCTTATTCCTTATAACTTGACCATCCTCATTCAATTTAATCCTAAAAACCCATTTAGTTCCAATAAAAATTTTATTTTTAGGCTGGGGAACCAAGGTCCATGTGTTATTTTTCTCAATCTGATTTAATTCTTCTTCCATAGCTTTTAACCAATGTTAATTTTTACATGCCTCAATTATTGACACTGATTCAACTTGTGAAATTAAACATACCTCATTAGTTTTCAGTCTTCTTCTTGTCATCACTGCATTGATCTTATCCTCAATGATTTGATATTCTGAATGATTCAATTGATAACTTAATGAGGAACGAATAGTACCAAATGGGTACTGAGAGGGGGGGGGTGAATCAGTACAGGAAAAAATATAGTCCAAAACCAGTTTGACAGCAGACACTTCAAATGACTGGTAGGCAGTGACACTGGTTTGAAATAGAGTGCAACCGGTAAAGCTAAGAATGTCTGAGACAAGCATTAACCAGTTACTCACTTAGCTTTTCACTCAACTCAAGACTATACTACCATTTCACCCTTATGCATGAATAGGTAATCTATCATCAGATCATAATAACAGTTAGCTCAACATGTTTTATTGATAGGCATAAAACATAGAACCATCATATGCTTGACACACAATAGCAAAGCATCACAAGATAAAAGCATCACGCATGACACACATTTTTCACGTGGAAACCCAAATGGGAAAAACCATGGTGGGGTTGAATACCCACAAGCTATTTTTGAACTCTTTAGAAGTTCGCTCTGTTAGGAGCCTTGTCCAGTTAGAGACATTACAAAAGGTTCTGCTAGGAACCGATCCTGTTAGAGATCACCCAGTTAAGGGATGGCTACAATACCCAATTAAGGGTTAAAAATGTTAAAGGTTACCTTGTTAGAGGATTTCAAGAACTCAATAGCTAAAGGATTCCAAACTCAGTAGCTTTGAGTTACCCTGTTAAAGGATTTTCAGCAAGCCGGTTAAGGCTACCCTGTTAAGAGATTTTCCAACTGTTGAGGTGGTTAGAGATCAACAAGTATTACAATGATCTGGTAATAGCACTCAATGCCAATGCAGATTCGCTTAGGCTCCTCTTTTCCTTCTGCACTTACACTTTGTAGGTATCACTTCTCTCCTTTTGATCTGGCAAGAATCACGTATCCCTTCTCTTGGATACACACACACACAACTTTTGCCAACAACCTTAGAAAGAGACACAACATCGACCTTGTAGAAAAAATAGATAGGTCGGTATCATAAACCCTAAACCCTAAACTTGTTAGGTTAAGGAATTCAAATGGTTCAATCCTGACCATTGAGCACACTGCATTAAATGCAACAGATCTTGATCCAAACTCAAGACATTCTCCATCATCCATTTCCACCGATTTTATGGTGACTGATAACCCATCACATGTTATCACTGTTTTATAGACTTTGCACATTCCCGAGGTAGATAGGAACAATCGCCCTCATGCAAAATCCTTCACGCACACAGGCTTGCGTGGCAACATGATCTATTGAGCCACACAGGTTTGAAGCACATCAACCAGAAACCCTAAAGTTGAGACTACCAACTGGTAGTCATACAATGCTTCCATATGCTGGTTCTCATAACTGTATGCTGGCTCATCATGAATCAAGCACACCGCTTCACTTTGGCACAAATGTCGGTTCATAGTGTTATACCAGTTCTCAAATATGCCGGTTCACATCTCTTCATCATATTGACATTAATGACAACATACAATGTCATTATGTCCTCATACCGGTTCACATAATGCCAACATCTCACATACCTAGGAGTCTTTTGACTTTTTGTTCCTCTTCCCTATTCTTCAGTTACTGTAGAATTCTCTGATGTTGCCAGAGTAACTGGTTCAACTCTCTATTCTGATAAAGGTGCTATCGGTTTAGATATAATCATTTCCACTACCGTTTCCTTCTCATAAAATCTGATTTGACTTCTACTTAGCTCATCTACTTTGACATTAGCACTCTCCACAATTCTCTCCAATCTCTTGTTATAACATCTATATGCTTTTCTTTCATTAGAATAACCAATAAATATGCCTTCATCAAATCTAGGATCAAATTTCCCAATAACATCATCTCTCCTGATATAACATTTTCTACTAAAAAATCTGAAATACTTAATTGTAGGTGTATTGCCAAACCATTATTCATAAGGTGTCTTACCAATTTCTCCTTTGATATGTACTCTATTGAATGTATAAACCACTATGCTTACAACTTCTCTCTAGTAGATATGAGGTAGACTAGCTTCCATCATCATTGTTCTAGCAACATCCAAGATAGTTATGTTCCTCCTTTTCACAACTCCACTCTATTGAGGTGTTCGGGGAGAAGAAAATTTTCTTCTTATACCATGCTTATTACAAAAGTTATTCAACTCACCAGTTGTGAATTCACCACCATGATCTGATCTCAAACATTTAATCTACAATCCTATCTCAGTTTCCACTTTAGCCTTCAAGATTTTAAACTTTTCAAATGCTTCAGATATTTCTCTCGGAAAAGTAACCCACATGATTAGCATGAAATATCTACCACCATGAAAACTTTTAACTCTAGCAGGGCCACACAAATCAGTATGAATAAGATCAAGAACATCATTTGATTTATCTTGTATACTCCTAAATGAGGTTCTGACCTATTTACCTATTTGACATTCTTTACATATTGGATTATAGGGCTTCATAATGTTAGGTATATCCTTAACTGCCTTAGTTGAACTAATCTTCACAATGCAATCAAAATTTACATGACACAATCTTTTATGCCATAGACAACTCTCACAAATATGTGTAATCAAACATGTCTTCTCACTAGAGTTCAAGTGAAATATATTACCTTTTGTTTGTGTACTGGTTGCAATCTCCAAGCCCGTTTTGTTAATGATTTTGCATTTTCCATCCTTGAACTGTAATTGAAATCCTTTGTCTACCAATTGTCCTACACTCAAAATATTATGCCTCAAACCTTCAACATAATAAACATTGTCAGTATTGTTCTTACCATCCAATGATATAGTTCTTTTTCCTTTGATCATACATGTTTTGTGATCTCCAAATCTAACTAGACCACCATCAAATTCTTGCAAAGACATAAACTTCCTTTTATCTTCAGTCATATGATGTGAACAACCGCTGTCAATTACCCATTCACCCTTGTCTTCAATTTTATCAGCAAGTGCCTTCTCTTTAGGTACATTCTCTTCCAATGATGGATCATCTTCCTTGATAGCTAGGAACACCCATTCCATCCCTTTGCCGGATCCACTAGTAGAGTCTTCTGTCGATTCATCATCAGAATCAGTATTCCCTTCCTCATCCGCTATGTAGCATGATTTGTCTCTATTTTTCTTGTATTTATACTTGTTCAGATATCTAGGGTTAGTCTTAAATGATCTTCTAACTCTTTCTTCAAATCTTGAATTCCTTTCAGGACATCTAGATGCAAAATGACCAAATTTATTACATGCAAAACATTTAAAAGGTGCTTGTCCTTCATATTTACTTCCTACTAGTTCTTTAGGTACTCTTCTAGCAAATAGTGCTTCAAGTTTCTTAAACTCATCATATTCTCTTTTCATATCTTCTAATCCCTTTGCATATAAAGATTTCTAGTCTTTCTTAACAGTTGTAGATGTAGAAGCATGAAAAGAAGGTTTAGTCTTCACAGCTCCAAAAGGTCCAAATTCTTCAAGCTCAAAAGCAGATAGTTTCCCAACAAGAGTATCTCTATTGACAGATGTATTAGCCATTGTTCTCAACTCATTAATAGCAGTAGCCTTCATTTTTTAAGCCAGTGGTAGGGGTCTCACAACTTTAGAAGTAATTTCATCTTCACTCAGAGTTCCACCACAACATTGAATTCCCATAACAATCTCATTTACCCTTTCCATGAATGCAATAATCCTTTCATCTTTTTCCATCTTTAGGTTTTCATATCTCGCCCGGTAACCATCAAGTTTAGAAATTTTTTAGTGTAGGGTCACCTTCACTAAGAGTCTCCAACTTATCCTATATAGCCTTTCCAGATGATTTTTTGGTTAATCCCATTATTTACTGATCAGAAAGCGCACACAAGAGGGCTTCTCTTTCTCTACAATCATTCTCAAGCTCCTTGTGTAGGTTTGCTGGAGGAGGATTTCTAGATCCCAGATTATAGGGTGTGACTGTTGGTATTTTGGATATGTTGATATGGTTTTGTCATTGATGTCAACACTTATTAACACCTATTAACCTTGACAATGTTGACCGACAAGCAAGTGACTTATGCACAGTCACCGGTATCTTATCCACTGATAGGATATATTGTTCATAGGCACTTGGAATGACATGAAGGACACCTGGTTATGTCAAAGATCATTGATTTATTTGTAAATCACTTTTATTGTAATATCTTTTAGAGCCGACCTACTAAAATTAGTCTTAGGTTATGGTATATATGTAAGATCTTATTTATAAGATCGATAGGTGATTAAGGAAAAGATTTATAAGAAGATATATGCGAGAATAAGCAGAGCTATACATGCAGACATCATTTGAAGGTTGAAGGAATGTTTTTGTGAAGGCGATCATAACTACACCGGTACTGAATCCAACATATGAAGATACTATTTTGAGCAGTACATCATTATTGGATTTAACCATCCAATTGTAGTCACTGTGACTCGCATTTGTGTTTGAGCAGTGAGCTCTAGGTGCTTGGCCTTTCTGCATGTGCAGACCCCATTTGTATACACATACTATCTGCAGTAGTATCATCTAATTGTGGGTAAGGTTTCCCATCGTGATTTTTCCCCTTACAGGGTTTCAACATACAAACATTGGTGTTATGTGTTGTGGATGTTATTGTCTTTCTGTTTCATGCATTAATCTTTACCAATATTGCAATTAACAATTGGTATCAGAGCTAAGTCCTCTTTTTGTAGAAGTTTAACAACTTGAGGAGATCCAATGTCTTCTAACTATTTCAGGAAGGATAGTCCGAAACTTGATGGAACCAACTATGGCATATGGAAGATCAGGATGGAGACACATCTAAATTGCATTGGAAAGGACATCTGGGAAGTTACAAAATATGGCTATATTGCTGCTATTCAAGGTCAGCCTAGTCCAGCTAACTTGGCTAAAGATGAAGAAAATGATTGCAAAGTAAGAGAAGCACTTTTGAGCGCATTATCAGATCAACAAATTAGGGGATTATTAGATAGATCTACTACTAAAGCTATTTGGGATCATTTGGAAACATTGAATGAAGGAGATTCCATAGTCAAAATTGAAAAACTTGAAAGCTTCCGAGTCAGGTATGAAAATCTAAAAATGGAAGAAGATGAAAGGATTTCTGCTTTTATGGAAAGAGTTAATGAAATTGTTTTGGGTATTAAATGTTGTGGAGGAACCTTAAGTGAAAATGAAATTGTTTCAAAAGTTTTAAGAGGATTGCCACCGGCATACATAATGAAAGTTACTACTATAAATGAGTTAAGAACAATGCCTAATGCATCAGTAACTAGGGATACATTGATTGGAAAACTTTCAACTTTTGAAATTGAGAAATTTGGTCTTGTTGCTACTATAAAGATAGATTTAGCTTTTAAGGCATCAACATCATCTGCACCATCATTTGACAAATCTGATTGGAAAGCCTTTTATGCAAGAGAACTTGAAGAAAGCAGGAAAGAAAATGAAGAGCTTGAAGAACTTGAAGCACTATTTGCAAGGAAAATGCCTAAAGATCCAGTTGGAAGTAGGTATGAAGGTAAAGCACACTTTAAATGTTTTAACTATAATAAGATTGGTCATATGGCTTGAAGATGCTCTGATAGACATGCAAGACTAAGAGAAGAAGCTAGAAGAACATTTAAGCTTAACCCCAAATATCAGAGATACAGATTTAAGAAGAATAAAGATAAATCTTGTTATCTTTCTGATGAAGGAGTCACTGATGATTTTGATGAGGATCTGACAGACAATGGATGGGTCTTTGTTGCTATAATAGAAGATCAATCGACACCTACTATTCAACCAGTAGAGTAGACCTTGGAAGTTAAAGTTGAAGTTAAGGAGGAATGGATCATTGATTCAGGATGTTCACATCACATGACTGGAGATAAGAGTCAATTCTTATCCTTTTAGGAATATAATGGAGGTCTAGTAAGATTCGGAGATGATAAAGCTTGTTTAATCAAAGGCAAAGTTACTATATCTCTTGATGGTAAGCATAATACTGACAATGTTTACTATGTTGAAGGTTTAAAGCATAATCTACTAAGTGTTGGTCAATTAGTTGAAAAAGGATTTCAGTTACAGTTCAAGAATGGGAAATGCAAAATCATGAACAAAACTGGTTTGGAAATTGTAACCAATAATAAGACTAGAGGTAATATCTTTCATTTGAATAACAATGAAAAGACATGCTTGATTGCACATATTGATGAAAGTTGGCTATGGCATAAGAGACTTTGTCATGTAAATTTTGATTGCATTGTGAAAATCAGTACAACTAAGGTAGTTAGAGATTTACCTAAGATTGTTAAACCTCACAACCCAGTATGCAAGGAATGTCAATTTGGAAAACATGTTAGAGCATCTTTTAAAAGTATTCTAAAAAAATCCAATAATGCTCTTGACTTAATTCATACTGATTTATGTGGTCCAACTAGAACTAAAAGCTTACAAGGAGATAGATATTTCATGCTAATCATTGATGACTATTCTAGAATGTGTTGGGTTACTTTTCTTAGAGAAAAATCAGAAGCATTTGGGAAATTCAAACTATTCAAAGCAATGGTAGAAAATGAAACTAGCAAGAAAATCAAATGTCTGAGATCAGATCAAGGAGGTGAATTCACATCTAAGGAATTTAATACATTGTGTGAAGTGAATGGAGAAGACAGTTATTAGCACATTAGACACCACAACAAAATGGAGTTGTAGAAAGGAAAAATAGAACTATATTAGAAGCAGCTAGAAGTATGTTATCAGAAGAAAATCTACCAAATGTATATTGGAGAGAGGCAGAAAGCATAGCAGTCTACACATTCAACAAAGTTCACAGCAAAGGTGAAATAGGTAAGGCCCCTCATGAACTATGGTTTGGTATTACTCCTACTCTTAAGTATTTCACAATATTTGGAAGTAAATGCTATAGTAGAAGAGATGAGTATATTGGAAAATTTGATCCTAGAAGTGATGAAGGAATATTTCTTGGTTACTCATCTAAGAGCAAGGCATATAGATGTTTTAACAAAAGATTGTAGAAAATTGTTGAGAGTACAAATGTGAAAATTGATAAACAGTTTAGAGGAACTTCAAGGTATATAGACTTTGAACCGGCAATAGAGATGTTGACAAATGAACCTACAGTGAATCCACCAGTACAGAATGAAGATCTAGTTACATCGGCATCATCTGAAAATGACTTGACTACACTTAGATGGAGGGTTTGAATGATTATGCATGATTTAGCATGATAGCATGATTAAGCTATATGAATTCATGATTATCCTAGCATGATTAAGCTAAGATTCAAACCAAAATGATAACATTGCTAAACTAATGAATTATAAGATAGATGCCTATAATAACAATGCAAATGAGCTAAAATTGAGCATGAATTAGGACCAAAATGAATGTATGTGAATTGACCATTTGTTCTCCAAAACAGGGTCTATTTATAGGATTTCCCAAGGCTAGGGGTGATGTGGCAGGATTCAACGGTCAAGATTGATCTCAAGATATCAATGGTTAAATTGGAGGAGGTTGGCAAAGGAGGTTGGATTAAAGGGAACACTTAGTGACAAGTGTCACAAAGGTTCTAGAAGATGTTAGATGAAAGGGAACATGGGGGTAGGTAGAATGGGTTAAGTTTAGGAATGGTTGGGTTAGGTGGTTAAATGTAGGAGAATTTGAATTTAGAAATTCATTTAATAGGAAAATGGCTGATTAATTTCAACAACTCATTGATTTGATTTGTTTTAATTAATTAGGAGATGGAAGAATTGATTTTGATGTGGAATATTAATTAATTTGAATTAATTAATCAAGGAGAATTATTGGGATGAACCTATTTAATAAATTCTTAGATTTATTAATAAGTAGATGAACTGGGGGGATTTAATCAAATTGTTTGATGTATTCAATTAAATTGTGGAGGGAGATTAATTGAGATAATTGCTTATTCAATTAATTATCTTCAGACCATTTTTAGGTGTATACATTTTTCCCCTCTTTGAAGCGAGGTGTAATGAAGCATTGATTCAAAGAATAATCTCATTTTGATGATGGTATTGGTTTGATAGAATGTCCCAGCTCTTGATTGCTAAATCTCAGTATAATGATGCCCCCTCGGGAGATCAATTGAGATAATTGATCTTTGGAGTTTTTGTGAGATTGATATCTCGATATATGTGATTTGATTTCTGCAATTGTGTTTGATGAAAATGCGAGTTCTTTGATTAGCTTGATTGCCTAGATCAGTAAGATTGAAAAATCTTGATTGATTTGATTTAGTCTGGTTTCAGGAAGGATTCATCCTATATAATAGATGATCATAACATCTAGTTTCAGGAAGGATTCATCCTATATATGACATGATCAGAGCGTCTGGTGTCAGGAAGGATACATCCTGTATGAGACATGAGTCAGAATCAATTTGTCTGGTGTCAGGAAGGATTCATCTTGTATAAGACATGCATGATCATAATGTCTAGTTTCAGGAAGGATTCATCCTATATAAGACATTGATGATCACTTTTGGTTTCAGGAAGGATATATCCTATATAAGACATGTTAGAGTTGATTAGGTTTGATATATTTATTTCATTTGATAAGATTGATTAGATAAAGAACTGACAGTTTGTTGATATCAGTTGCAGAATTTTTTGGATATGCTGATGTTGGTGCATTTGAAGGAGATAGCATAAGATTTTTTCTGAGTTGATAATATCTAAAGAGATATGAGTCATTCACCTGATTGCGTATACACTTTTGATGATTCTTGCGATAGATTTGACCTTGGATAAAAGGAGCTTTTGGGATCCATGCAATAATTAAATGCAAGCTAAAAATGCAAATGAAATACAACGGAATGCAACAGAATGCAAAACTATGATTGGACTAGTCACTGGATTATTTTGCATTTTTGTCATCACTGAGCTTTTTGGAATGCGGGAAGTGAGTGCAAACATTGATGGTATAATTAAACCATGATGACCCAAGAACTTATTTCCTGGATTTTGATATTGCAAGTTAACACAAGCATCGAGGTATAATTAAACCATGATGACTTGAGTGTTGTTTGCGTAAAACAGGCTGTATTAACCATTGGTATATGCAAATCAGAAATGTCTTCGATGATACTTTGATGATCATGTCTTGAGACAAATTTGCACCTACTAATGATTAATTTACAGTCAGCAGACAAGAAAAATATCATGTTCCTTCCTTGTTCCTCTAGTTAGAAGACATCCTAGAGGTACTCAGAAGTCATGATAGCGAAAATCAAGATAATAAAGTTGAACCAAAGTGCTGAAAGAAGTATCCAAAAGATATCATCCATTAAAAATTTCTTCGATGTGCTTAGACTGATTTTGTGATAGCTTGATAGTTGATAATTTGATCTCGTGTTCAATGTTGGATGTGTCTCAATGTTTTCGCTTTGTAAATGTTGTCTAACTGTTGTTCTACTTGTTTGATTTTGCCCCCAGTTAGGTGTAGGATTTTGCCCCAAGCCTAGAAACAAAGTTGTTATGATATACTCAATGATCCAAACCATGGTGAGAGAGTAGCTACGATGCTTGTGTATGTACAAATGCTTCATGATGGATGCTGATAGAGGATAAATGCAAGTGGAAAAAAGTGCATGAACTAATAGATGGAAGAGCTAGCTGACAGATAGCGCGTGTTTGCCAGGTTTTCACCATCTGTTTTTATTGCACTTTTTTTGATTTTCACCATTTTTTATTTTTCTAATTTTTCACTATTTTTGATTGATTTTTCTGATTTTTCATTGTTTTAGATTTTTTTGATTTTTCACTATTTTTTATTTTTTCTGATTTTTAGACATAAAACTTGTTTAGATGCATGCTATTCATTGGTTCCTCGAGCTGATCCCCATTCTGTGTTGATAGTTGATATGCTCTTGACCCAAATACTATTGTGACTACAAATTGTCCTAACTAGTTTGGTTCAAATTTTCCTTTCTTTTCTCGATCTACCTAATTGCATGGATTTTCCTTTAGTACTAGTTCTCCAACTTGAAAAATTCATGGTTTGAACCTGTGATTATAACTCCGGCACATTCTTTGTTGATATACCTTTAGATGATCAAAGGCATTTTGTCTTTGTTCATGTATCAATTATAACTCCTGCAGTCTAGATACTCGTTGTTCTTCATCTGGGATGAGACCTTTTAGTGATACACATAGAGAGGGTATCTCTACTTCAATTGGCAATATGGCTTCTAATCCATATATAAGAGAAAAAGGTTTGGCATCTATCGGTGTGCAGATACTGGTGTGATAGGGCCATAGAGCAGGATTTAATTGAACATGCCAATCTTTCCCAGCATCATTCACTATCTTTTTGAGGATTTTTAGAATAGTTTTGTTAGATTCTTTTGCCTGTCCATTCGCCTATGGGTAATATGGTGTGGAGAATCTGTCTTGGATTTTGAACTTCTCACATAGCTCTTGTACATCCTGATTCTTGAATGGTCGCCCATTATCAATGATAATGGTCATTGGTATTCCATAGCGATAGATGATGTAGTTCAGGATAAATGCAGCAATTTGTTTTCTTGTTATATTGATAAGAGGTACTGCCTCAATCCACTTGTGAAATATTTTGTAGCTACTAGGATGAATTTGAGTCCATTAGATGAAGAAGGATTTATCTTTCCTACTAGATCAAGACCCCATTGGCAGAAAGGCCAAGATGTTGCTAAAGCATGAAGTTCTTGTGCTGGTGCATGGATCAAATTTCCATGGATTTGACATTGTTTGCATGTTCTAGCTATCTAAAAAGAATCTCATTCCATAGTCGGCCAATAATAGCCCAAGAGTATGAGTTTTTTTGAAAGGGTAAGACCACTTGAATGAGTGCCACAAATGTCGTTATGGACTTCATGTAAGGCCTTCTCAGATTCTTCCTCTTCGAGACATATTAAGAGAGTACCGTCTAGACTTTGTTTGTATAGAGTATCCACGACAAGAGTATAATGAGAGGATTGGCGAATAAAGTTTCTCTTTTGGTTCTTTGATAGGTTAGGAGGTAAGGTGTTATCTTTTAGGTATGTGTATGTTTGGCCATAGCAGGAAGAATTATGTCCAATAAGTTGGTAGATGGTTTTGGAATCTGGACAATTATAGGCCGGATAAAACAACTCTTCAACCAGGAATTCATAACACTCTTGATTTTCCCTTGTTTGTAATAGAGAAGCCAGTGTTACCATGGCATCTGCTGCTTTATTATTATTTCTTGGAATCTGTTCAAAAGTTATTTTGTTGAAGTATTTCTTGAAATCCTCCACCATTTTTTTGTAAGGCATGAGTTTATCATCTTTTGTTTGATAGTCATCATTGATTTGGTTGATGACAAGCTGAGAGTCTCTGAAGACCTGAAGTTGTTTGATGTTCCATTCTACAACCATTTTGATATCTGTTACTAATGCTTCATACTCTGCTATGTTATTTGTGCACAGAAAGCATAATTTGTATTCTTTCGGTATTGTATGACCTTGTGGTATGATGAGTAAAATACATGCTCCTGATCCATGTTGTGTATGTGAACCGTCAAAGAATAGTTGCCATGTTTTTGTTGTGACTATTAAGATATCTACATCGGGAAATTCAATCCTCGAAGGATGATCAACTTGAAGTCGTGCCTCTGCTAGTTGGTCTACAATGACTTGTTCTTTGATAGCTCTCCTGTCAACATATTCAATATCAAACTCTCTTAGGATAATGATCTATTTAGCTAGTCGTCCTATTAATATTGCCTTGCTGAGTAAATATTTGAGAGGATTGATTTTAGCTATTAACTTGATGGAGTGAGATAAGAGGTAGTATCGTAATTTTTGAGAAGAAAAAAATACTACCAGACATTCTTTTTCTATTGATGAATAGTCTCATATCCTACTAATGTTCTGCTGATGTAGTAGATGGCTCTTTCTTTTTCTTCATTATCTTTTTGTGCAAGTAGAACTCCTAGTGATGTCTCTGTGATCGATACATAGAGTAATAATGGTTTTCCAGGAATTGGTGACATTAGTACAGGTGGTTGCATGAGATATGCCTTGATTTTGTTGAATGAGTCTTCACATTGATCATCCCATTTGAAATGAATATTTTTATGTAATGAATGAGTAAATGGTTGACATTTATCTGGTAGCTAAGCAACAAATCTTCTGATTGACTAGAGTCTTCCTTGGAGTGATCTTAGTTGACTGATATTTTTGGGAGATGGCATTTCCATGATTGCTTTTACCTTAGCTGGATCCACTTCGATACTTCTAGATGAAAAAATGTATCCCAATAGTTTTCTTGAAGTAACACCAAAGGCACATTTCTTAGGGTTTAGTCATAGCTTGTATTATTTTAACCTGTCAAAGATCTTTTCTAGTATCTCTATGTGTTCTTCTCTATTGTATGATTTTGCTAAGATGTCATCCACATAATCTTCCATGAATGTATGCATCATGTCATGAAATATAGTTGTCATAGCTCTTTGATATGTAGCACCCACATTCTTTAATCCAAAAGGCATGACGTTCTAGCAGAAAGTACCCCATGGGCATGTGAAAGCTATCTTTTCTTGATCTTTAGTTGCTATTTTGATCTGATTGTATCCAGAGAAACCATCCATTAGAGAGAACATGGCGTGTCCAACAGTTAAATCTACAATGATGTCAATGTTAGGTAGAGGAAAATTATCCTTTGGACAAGCATTATTAAGGTCTCTGAAGTCTGTGCATATTCTAATGCTCTTATCTGGCTTTGAAATAGGAACAATGTTGGATACCCATTGAGGATAGGCCATAGGTTTGATGAATCTGACATCCAATAATTTCTTTAGTTCTGCTTTGACTAGAATAGTAATATGTGGATGCATTTTTCTTAACTTCTGTTTGCCTGGTTTGGCTCCTGGACTTACATTTAGGTGATGCATAATAAGCTCTGGATCTAACCCTGGCATGTTGCATATGACCAAGCGAAATTTATTTGCCTTTGTTTGAAAAATTCCATATACTGTTGCATTTCTTTTTTTGATAGAGAAGTTGCTGGATGAAGAGTCTTTGGTTGTTCTGTTGTGCCAATGTTAACCACCTCTGTTGGTTCAATTAGAATGGATGGCCTTTCTTGATAGTGCTCAGGTAAAGTGTCAAATCTCCCATCTTCCGGTGCCTCAAGGAGGTTTTCACCATTAGATGCATCCTTTATTTTTACTTTTTCTTGATCTAATGTTGCCAATAAATGGTTTTCAGCATTAGACCTGATATTATTTTCTTTATTTTCATTTTTGCGACTAGGAGATTTGGCACCCACTTGACTCAAAGATGCGTTAGCGGAATCCCTGGTGAAATTTGTTACAGGTTCGATTGCATTAAGATATACGGATATAGCATTGTCATTTGGAAAGGTATCAATGGTGGTGTGTCCTTCATTTTCCCAATCAATAAGTTCAAGGTGTATAAGAGGTAAGCGATCGTCAGGTTGTGATGTTTCAAGGGTATTAAGGGTCATGATAGATGTGTCAAAATTTTTAGTATGTAGGTCCATGTCTAGAACAATACTCTCATCAGAATGACTTCGTATAAGAAAATCCTGATCGTCCTCGATTAAGTCCATGTCAACCAAATGTGATTTTGATTGAAGTGAACTAGGTCCTAATGTTTGTCCTGCATATGTGTGGACTACATCGACTTCTACATCTCCTTCAAAGCAACTTTCTTTAGCTGAATCTTCAGAATGATAGGAATCCCATTCCCATTCATTACAATCTGTCTCACTGGCCTCTTGTAATCTACAGATTTGATCATATAGCATTTCTTCTGTTATTCTTAATATATCTTGTCTTCTTTTATATTCAGCTTCTTCTAGACTGAGATTGAGTTCTGTCAACCTTGTTATGAGCTCTCCTGGATCTGTACTAGGATCATGTTTGTTTTGATCAAGATTCAATGCTGCTTGAGATGTACTTTTGGTCTATTTTTGTTGTTGATTTGAAGCTCACTTCTTTTCCCATTTCATTGTTTGTTCTTGTTGCTCCCTTTCACTGGCAAGTTGTTCTTGTATGTTCTCATATTCTTCTTGTTGTTGACTAAAAGGTGTATCTTTTGGTAAATTAACTTGTCCATACCCTATGCCTGATTTGTATATAGCCTACTGAGTGTAAGGTTGGATAGGTTTTGAGATACCTTCTCTTCTTTTCCCTATAGGACCTATTCCAGTGTATCCCATCTTTCTGAGGATGCTAAATCCTTTTCCATATTTTTTCTATAGGTATGTGAACATTATTGATCTTTTGTTGGACCTCTTCATCCGTGTATAGCCACTGTAGAACATCTTTGTCTTCTGTTTCCTTTTATAAGGTCCCAGCACTACTAAATGCTCCATCAAATATTGGAAGATGTTTTACAACTGGTTGTTGTGTAGAGTTTGATGGTTTTCCCAAGTTTTTAGCAGAGAGTGGTATTTGTGATATTGAATATTCTCCATTCCCTCGATCTTTTAACAGCATTTATTTTTCCATACTTGACAAAATAGAGGCAAATGACTGTTCCTTGGATTGTGTGTTTGAAGATGATGCCTCCCTATTATGAGGAACAATGATTTCTTGAGCTATTTTGAGATTACTGCAATATTGAAAAGGATTTGAATCTGCAAAGATAGTTAGTTCCTCTCCATTGTATGGAAATTTTACACATTGATGGTATGTTGATGGGACAACTTGCAAGTCATGGATCCATGGTCTCCCTAGGAGTATATTATATGATAAATCCAAGTCTAGAACTTGGCATGCTGTATCTTTTTGTAAAGGTCCCAATTTGATGGGTAGTATCACAATTCCTTTGGAGGAACGCTCTTCTTCATCATAGGCTTTTATAGTGATCCTTTTTTGAGCATCTACTGCATCTTTTGAATATCCTAGAGCATGAACAAGACTTAATGAACATATATTTAGGCCAACTCTTCCATCTATTAGGACACGTTTAACACACATTTTATGAATGATGACTTCGATATGCAGGGGAGCATTGTGGGGATGTTGTAAAGACATGTCATCTTCTTCAGTGAATGATAAGTAGTGAGGGGTTGTGAGGTAACCCACCATGGTTTGGAATTGATCAATATCAAGATCTTTGGATACAGTGGTATCTACTAATGCTCATTCAAGAATTTCCTTGTCTGCGGGTGAAAGTTTCAAAAGTTCCAAGATGGATATTTGCACAGGTGTTTTCTGCAATTGTTCCACTAGATTGTATTGTTTTGTTATGTATGATGTGTTTGTTGTAGGACCCGGAAAAATATCTTTGGCTTTGCTTCTTGATATAGCTTGAGCATGTTCTTGGTTTTGTTTTTCTTTAACTACAATCACATTCACC
Source organism: Cryptomeria japonica (assembly GCF_030272615.1). Classification (NCBI taxonomy): domain Eukaryota; kingdom Viridiplantae; phylum Streptophyta; class Pinopsida; order Cupressales; family Cupressaceae; genus Cryptomeria; species Cryptomeria japonica. The sequence continues at coordinate 531,443,539 of NC_081411.1, forward strand.
ACATTATCATATGTATGAGCATAGTTTACCTTTGCTTTACCCTTACCATTGTTTGTTACTGATGATTCACCTTTCTCATAGCTGGGAAGAGGAGTCTTAAAAGTTGTTAAGATTCATTTGTTGTATGTCCATCCACCGTTATTACTCATTTGTCAATCAAATCTTGTATGACATGTCTTAACTTTTGACAATTATCTGTGAGATGCCTTTTGTTTTGATGGAAATCATAATATTAATGATCATTCCACTAGTGTGGTTTTATTTGAGGTTCATAGTTCCTTTCTTTTGGTAAAGAAATCAATTTGTTAGCGATAAGTGTTTTTAATGCTGATCCCAGGGGTTCACCAATGTCTGTAAATTGTCTTTGAAAGAATGTTTTGATAGTTGCTCTTTGGTGATTATTATTTTGTTGTGCCGCTACCGAGTGAGTAGATAAATTGAAAACTAGTTGTTTTGGTTTTACATTATTGTTATCTACTATACCATTGTTAACTACATTTCGATTTCTATTCCAAAATTTTGGCTTGTCATTATGATTGTTGTTATTGTTGTGGTTAGGAGGATAGACTCCTTCTTTGTATACTTTTAATTCACCTTTCTTTATCATGGCTTCTTCCATTTTGATTCTATTATCAACTATTTTTCCAAAACTTTGATTTCCTTTCATTTTCAAGTGATAACTCATTTGATCATTTAAGTTGTCAATAAATATGTCCATTTTCTCATACTCTGGCACGATATGAGGATATCGCGAAGCTAGACGTCTCCATCATTGTAGGAATGTCATGAATGATTCTCCAGCTTTTTGTTTAGCATTACACAGGTCTAACATTGTCACTTTAGGTTGTATGTTATATGAGTATTGCGAAACAAATTTATCTACCAATTCTGAAAATGATCTAATTCCAGGTGGCAGTTTAGAAAACCATTCCATGGCTAGCCCCGTTAAGCTTTTCGGAAATAGTCTCATTAAGTATGTATCCTCATGTGCAAACTCCATACTCATTGTGCAAAACTCTCTTATGTGATCTTGAGGGTCAGTGCTTCCATCATATTTCTTGTATCTTGGAGTTCCAAATCCTATAGGAATTGTTATCATGTTTAGGTTTCTGTTGAATGGATAGGGGCAAATTTCTTGGAGTGAGTATCGCCTAACATTTCCTTTTTGCATGTCTTGAATTTGTGTTTGCATCATTTGTAGTTGTTGTGTGAGGGTTGTGATAGGATTATCAACATGATTTGTTCTGGCATAACCATGATTTTGTATTCTAGGAGGATCTAGATCTCTTCTTGGTTCATCTGTAGTCTTTCTTGTATCATTAGTGGGCTGAAGGTTATTTAGGATTTCTACTTCATCTCTTTAGGGGATGTAAGTCTCGTTATTGGTTTTAGTGTTATGAGGACTTGACATGTTATTCATTTTGAGACCAAAGATGTCTTCATATGGTTCGTTATTAGGAAGAGGATCACTTTTCTTTTGTGTTAATTTGTTTACATCAAAGTCTTGAGGGAGTGTAGCACCAAATTTTGCTAACATTAGAAAATATTTATCTTTTTTTTCCTCCAACAATTTTCACATAAATTTATCAAATTGAGGGTCCTTTTTGATGTCTCAGATATTTTGTTTAGTTATTTCTCCTTCCACTTGTATTTCCTCTTCATGTTCCATGATTCTAGTTGTTTCTAATGTTTCAATTTTGGTGTTTGCAATTTTTCGTCTTTGAGATCTAGTTAAGATGGGCATACACGTGATGATTTAAGCACAAAATAATAGACACCAGGTGTTTATGTTTACTGCAATTTGACCAGACAAAAATGACAACTCTGAAAAAGTTATGTTAGACTCAGCTATGGACTGATATATGTAGAGTTTCATACGACATAAGACTCAGGTACAGACGACACAAGATATGGGTTTGTATGACTAAATATAATTTTTCATGTAAACAGCAGCAACTTGTACGACATAACTTTTTGAACCATATGACAGACTAGATGACTCGTATGACACACTTTAATGAACCATATGATAAATCAGAAAATTTTCTTTGAAAGAGTAGAGACTAGTACAACATAACTTTATGAACCATATGATAAACTAGATGACTCATATGACATAGAATGCTGTGTAGTACGACTAAAGATTTTCTGCAAACAGACTCATATGATAGTAATCCTAACTTGTATGACAAATAACCTGACTCGTATGACTAAGAACCTGACAAGTACGACACATAACAGGGCAGAGATAAAAAAATCTTTGTTTTCCCAAATTTGGATTTGTGAATTTTGGTGTCTTGTTTGTGTTTTCTAGTTTGAGATGTCTGATTTGTCAATTTTAGGGATGAATACACAACAAACACACGATATGATAATTGACTCCAAGCATGCTAAACCCTAAGGAAGTTGGCTGAGAATGAAAACCTTTGCTTGCTGACTTAGGTACACACCCAATAGCTAATCAGAATATGACCACTGAGGATCACGCAATGGATTCTCAATGCTATATTATCCAACTCCAAACTTTAATGGGCGCACAATATGGCAAGTGTCTTGGGAGAGTTACTATCTCTCTTGCACAAAGATTATCACCCTTTCGGAGGTGAATCGGGTAGCTTCTATTTTAACTTGGAATTAGTAAGGGATCCATTTGGTGCATTGAGGTATAAACTCAATTAAGAGGTCTCCCAGCCTTGAAAACCAAGGTTTGATATACCCAAAGGTATGGAGGAGAGCTATTCCTGAGCACTGCTGCTGCTTTGATTTTCATCAAAAACATATTTATTTTATAATGGGTTGGATTACTTGGCGTTAGCCGTTCCCACTTAGGTCGTTCCCCTCTCACCGACCTTAATGGCTAAGAGTTATTAACTCCTCAGGAGGGCAGACCTGCTAAAGAGATGCACTAATGAAATAAAAGATGAGTCTAGCTTTCTGATCACCTAAGAAAGGTGAGAGCATACTCGCCTATCATCAAAACATGAAATACGTGATTGTTCATTTTAGCCCAAGATCAAATGTGCCTAAAAATCTTAAGGAATACTCAAAGTTTTTTGCTGAATCCTTAGGCAACCCGCAAAATAGATCCATTAGTAGTCATGATTGTTTTGAATTTTGTCTTTGACAAGCATATCTGTAGAAAATCATTAGGCTGCCAAAAAAAAATACCATAAACCAGTCAGGGTTAGTGTTAGAAAATCTCAGATTAAAATTAAAAAAACCCTAACTTGCAGTTTATTAAAATTCACAGAAATAGAGACTCGTACGACACAAATCTGCAGTTAGCACGACAAAGGATTAAACTTCGCACAGAGAGCAAAATAGACTCGTATGAGACAGAATAAACCTCGTATGAGTAAAGAATATTCAAAGCAAAAACTCGTATGAAAAGTATTTAGCTACAGTATGATAATGAAAGGAAACTCGTATGACACAGAATTAGCTTGTATGACAGAGGATTAAGTTTGTACGAGACAAAATGGACTTAGTTAAGAATTCGTACAGCAGAAAATTATACCTCGTATGACAAGATAGTTAGCTCGTATGACATAGGATCGAGTGTCGTACAAGACTCAAAGGTAGCTCGTACGAGTTGGAAAATCAACTCGTACAACATTCTGATTCTGTCCGACAAAGAAGATGTTTGATGAAGTTGAAAATGATGATTTCTGCCCTACGTGGGCACCAAAATGTCATGCTCTGTGAAGTGTACCTATACCTACAACCACAATGCACTCAATAAATCATTGCAAGCAATGGTTAGCAAATTGAAACAATGAAAGATAAAACCATTAACTAATCGACTTATTGCCTCCTAGTAAATGCGAGTGTGGATTTTTCTCTCAGATCTTAGTATGCAAATTCCAGTGACTTAACTACACTTAGATGGAGGGTTTGAATGATTATGAATGATTTAGAATGATAGCATGATTAAGCTATATGAGTTCATGATCTAAGAGTTTCCCTTTACATTGCTGCAACTGAAAATACAAAATTTTCCATTCCTAAATCTTTTTCTACAAACAAATAAATCCAACAACTTCTACTTGTCCTTTTCTTTTCTTCTAAACAACTTGTGAATAAATCATAGGCTATGACCATGGAGTGCTCACCTCCTAGCCTAGGCTTACTAGAAGCCACCCCCAAGCTTGGAGAACCAAGCCCTAGACAGGTTACACACATGCAAACACAACAAGCAAGGGAAAAAAAGCACAACAACATATTTCCAACCAAGGCTACACTTCACCACAAAATGTAATGATTTTACATGGGTGGTAGTGGACCAAATACCCCAAGGAGACTGGAAGAATAGTAGTTCACAAAGCCAACTCATGGAAAAACAAAGATATATCATAAGTTCATTAACCCCACATTCCTTATGCCCACTAAGGCATTCATGTCATACTTTCTCCCCTTATGACCCCCAAATGCACAAACCAAGTCATGCAACAAGGGTCACATATACACCCCTTGAGTTTGCTCTCATAGTGAGTCTCTCTTACTCGAGGGCTATCAAACTTCTACCACCTACAAGACCATCGTACTCTCCCAAGAGTAGAAAGCCTTGGTTACTCCCAAAACACCAAAAATGCATACAAGAAAATAAAAGACAAATTGCATAATAATAATGCTCACAAAAGAAAATACAAGAGAATCACTTTCACATACAACCAACTTTCCAACATAGACATGCAATGTAAAAAAAAAGAGATGAACCAACCTTCAATCTGCCCAAAGGTATGCTTAGAACTAGTTTGAGGATGAGCAACCCAAATCCACAATCCTCCCTTCTACACTTAGCCAAATTTCGAACTCCAAAAACTCACTTTTCAAAATGCATAGTCTCCAAAAAATGGAGAGTGGGTGATTACCCACAAAATCTCTCATTCTTGCCTAAGAAGACCTTAGTGAGAGTTCTCACAGGTTTCTAAAATTGAACAAGGAAAAAGAAAAATAAATTGGGAAAAAGATCTCACATCAAAAAGGAAGGTTATCTAACCTAGATGACACCTTCTAAATTTGAATTTTCGCACATCTTAGAAAACTCACTTTTTGGGGTGACTAAACAGTCACATGGGAGTAGACACATGCCTAAAAACACTCCTAACCCATAGGTATACCTTATGAGCTTTATGAAACACCTTTAAACTACCCCTAGGAGTCCATTTGACCCCTCATAAACTCATCTGAAGTTAACTTTTGGGTCAAACATGGGTTGACCATTCCAAAGATTCTCTACCCAAGGGAATTTTAGAACCACATTCAAATGTTTGAAAAAGCTATAGTTGAAACAACTCCCTCCAAGAGACAAGTCAAAAATCAAGACATAAATCACACATGTGTCAAGTGACACAATAAAATACATAACAAAATTTACGCATGAAATTTGTCTCTTGTTGGATTTACACAAATTTATAAATTCAATTTAACACACATGCAACATTTACTTTCACAAATAAAATACGATACACATGGGGTGTTTTCTCTCCAAATAGACAAACCTTGGCTTCACGAACGTACATGGGTCTAGGTTTGGTTCTCCATAATGTTTCCATGGTCACATGCATAATTTTCCTAAGCATCTCAATTACACATTAGTAATTCCAAATAACCTCATATAATATTAAACACATGAATAAGAATACACATCAAACACTTTGCATACAATTTACAATTAAACAAATTATATATCTAATATCCAAATAAATCCACATAAGTAATTATCCAATCCTCATCATTTTGATCCATACATAAGACATGCATCCTATTTCTATCAACATAATAAAGTCTTGCAAATCCAAAATGACATACATCATCCCAATTTATCCTATTCTAGATTCATATAGAGTTCTGTATTTATAATTCATAGAAATGAAACATCAATATATATCAAAGTTATCCAAATCATGGAATCATATAAGTTCTAAATCCCAAAATGCATAAAAATCAAAGCATCCATAATTGTCTCAACATGAAAAACACCGAAATGCTAGGATGAGTTGGGGTAGGGCCTCACAGAGTGTGATGAAAAGGATTCTTAGATACTTACAAGGTACATCAAAATATGGTTTGTGATACCCTAAGTATGGTAAATTTACTTTATGTGTATATATAGATGCTGATTGGGCTGGAGATGTTGATCACCAGAAAATTACTTCCAGTGGAGCTTTCTTTATTGGAAAGAAACTTGTTTCATGGATCAACAAGAAACAATCATGTACTTATTTATCTACTGTTGAAGCTGAGTATGTTTTTGCTGCTACTAACTATACACAAGTTCTATGGATGAAGCAAATGTTGAAGGATATAAAGTTGGATTGTAATGGACCGGTAGTTAATCACTGTGATAATTCTACTGCTATTGATATATCAAAGAATCTGGTATTTCATTCTAAGACAAAGGACATATCTATCAAGTACAACTTTTTGAAGGAAAAGGTGGAAGAAGATGAAGTGAGACTGGTTTATGTGAATACCATAGAGAAGACTACATATATTTTCACTAAACCTTTGCCTAAAGAATCGTTTGAGTACCTAAGAGATAGATTGGGGATTTATGCCCCTCTGATAGAGACATGATTGATGAGGTTTGGCATCAAGCTGGTATGCATTATCAGAGATCCTATTCATGCCAGCACTGATGTGGGGATGGTACTGCTCAGGGGGAGTAGTGAGCTTTGAGTTTCAATGGTTTATGTTTTTGCTTTGATATTTTTGTCAGATTTTTGGCATTGATGTCAAAGGGGGAGAGATATTGATGTGAACAAGAAAAAATTAAGGAGTTGTATACATTAGAGGGAGAGATATATGTATATTTCAGAGCCTTACAAAGATATCATTCATAGGGGGAGTTTGGTCTTTGTTTAAGAACCTCATTGCTATATCTTTGAGTGGGAGATTGTTGGTTGTCTTCCATTGGGGGAGACTTGTTTGGCATTTCTTGGTACTTAGATGTTTTTCACATCTAGTGTTGCCATGAATGCCAAAGGGGGAGATTGTTGGCCATTTGGTGGAATTGATTATGTGTTGCATTGATGTTTTGTCACTGATGCCAACACTAGCTATTTGGATGCTTTACTGACACCCTTCTAGTCCCAGTAGAATGAGTGGTTTCTGGTTGGTTTGGATCCAACATGATCCGGTAGGCTCCGGTATGGTTTGGTTATGGAAATGGATTATTCATGATACTCATGTTCATATTCAGTAAGTTGGTTTTGGTCTGGTGATCGGATGCTATTCTATTTGCTTAGGAAGCTTAGCATCTGGTTCTGGAAAGGGTTTCACTGACAAAGCTTTTGATGAAGATCTTTGATGAATTGCATGTGGTGTTTGTGCAATTTATGGTGGAGTTTCAGGATGCTATTGGTGATCATGTTCAAGACTTGGTGGATGGATATCATTGCTTTAGCATGTGGACCTATATTGGGTCCCGATTGATCTAGGTTATGGACTGACTTAATGTAACGTGTGGATTGGATCTCTCGATGTCTTTCTGGGATGTCTTATGTGTTGGATGTTATTTGTTTGGTCTAAGGCCGACATGTTTTGTAATTATCTAATTTGTTTATTGTTTGGTGGCTAACCTGATTGTTTATGGTCAAGGGTTTGTATATATAGTTGTAAGATCTCATTGTAGATAAAATAAGGTAGAGCTAAAGGGAATGGGATATGGATATGTAATGTGCGAATAATGTAATATGTCTCAGGCAGAGGATTTGGTCGATCATTGGAGATTGAATTAGGTTTATGTAAGAGGATTTAGTCCTCCGGTATTGAGCTTAACCAGAATCGTACTCAGACATAGGAGATGCTATCTTCGCAATTCAACACTTCTCCATATTATAGTTTGGATTTCTATGTAGTAAATGAGACCCCTTGCGCTCTAGGCTATTGGCCTTCCAACAAGTGCATGCCCCTCAATTGTAATTCACATACTTACTACCAAAGTATTATCTGACTGTGGGTAGGCTTCCCACTGTGGTTTTTTCCTTTACTGGGTTTTCCACGTATAAATATTGGTGTCATGTGGATGGTATTTATTCCGTGATTACTATTTATGCTTAATTGGTTTAACTGCTATTCTGGTATTAATATTTTGGGTTATGGTATTAAAGTTTTAATTGCTAATGGTTCTGGTAATTCAAGACAACTGATTCACCCCCCTCTCAGTTGTCTTCCGGTTATTTGAATTGTCTGAACATGCCTAACAATCCCTTATAGTGGTACTGGAGATAGCATTAAGGTCCAAGTTTACTTATCCCTATCCCTTGTCTCGTATTAGGGCAATAACCTTGGTCTTGAGGTTACCTATTTGAATTTCCATTAAGGCAATGTTCGTATCCCCGAGTTTGCTTTCTTTGGTTATGTGTTGGATTATGTTTTAATCTTGGCTATGTTCATGTGCATTTATATTTTATGTCATTACTTATATTTATGAGTTAGTAAAATCATTTATGGTGTAAATTATTATAATTTTTTTTATTAATGTTATTATCATTAGTAATATTATTAATATTAAATTGTGTGATATAATGACTTATATTAATATTATAATATTTGATTTCATTTTGTGCTTTATGAGTAGATTAATGTGTAAATGCATTTGTGGTGGTGGAGTATTAAATAATTAATAGTTTTACTTGAGTAATTATATTTGGAGTGGGGGTAAATTTTGTGCATTGGTCATTATTTTTATTAATATTAATTGGTAGGAGTTGGTTGCATATTTTAAAGTTTAATTAATTGATTTTTTTTTGGGGTTTTGTATAGTTTATTTTGGATGGTGGTTGTAAATTCCCGTACATGTTTGTGTGAGGGAAAATGTTATTGGTTTTTTGAATTTTTGGGGTAGGATGGTTGATAATTGTCAAAACTTTTTGGAGAGATTGAATTGGGATGTGGTTTCAGAGGGTTTGGAAGGGATTTTCTTTCATTCTTGAGCAAATTTTGAGAGGAGATTATTGGAGATTGTTTGCATTATTGATTTGAGCATTGGATAGAGGATTGCTCCTGCATTTTGGATTTCTTTCTGGTTGGAAACTTCTTGCTATTTGTGCACTGATTTCGTGCTTCCTCTTTCCTTGTTTCTTCTTAATTCTCCTTGTATTCTCTGGACCCAAGGTAGGGTTTATAACCCTCTTTGTTTAAAATTTGTTTGTTTGTTTTGGAAATTAGAAAATGATGCATTTAATGTATTTAATTGTAATCTATAAGTAAGCTTGATTTTTGGTTATGAATGTTTAGTTTTTCTTTGAAATGCTATGTTTTCCTTGAGTTTTCAAAGGGAATTTTTTAGGGTTTTGAGTCTTGTTTTCAATTTTTGTGTCTTGTTAATGAATTTAAGGGTTTTATAGAAGGGAAACAAACACATCTCTAATGGGTCTTCATCTGTTTTTGTTTTCAAGGCCCAATTGATTCCATTTCATGAGCCCTAAGTCAACCCTGTACAACTGTATTGTTGGCGCAAATGCATAGTAACAAGCATAAAATGCACAAATTAAGTGTAAAATGCACATCAATATGTTTAAAATGTGCAACAAGTTTCATATGCACAACTTTAGGCATTGTATGTGCAGGTTTTAGTTTGGGCCCATTTGGTTTTCTTTTGCTAAGTTTTGGTTCTCCCTAGAGGCTTAAATTGGTTTTGTACCTTGTTGATCCTATATTTTGGGGTCTATATATTTTGTATTAAATTTATTTATGTTCATATTTTTTTTTCTATGTTTGGATGTGAAAGAATCCAATTGTTGTGGCATTGGAATTGGTTGCATTGATGATTTATTGATGGATAAGGTTTAGAGAGGTCTTTGTGTATGGTTATGATTCAATTCCTTGATTATGGATTCATGTATGATCTTCATGAGATATCTATGCTATGGATGCTTATCATTATTTGGAATTTAATCCTAGTTTAGATGTGTCTATGTGCAAGTTAGGGGGAGTGGCTCTCAATGGGTGCTAGGGCCCTAAAGTGGCTACCAGGGAATCTTATTGAGAGTTTATTAAATAAGTGATAAACTAATAAATAAAATAGGATAAAACATTAAACAAGATAACTATGGTGTCCCACCCATGGCCTTTATTTCTTGTATAGACTAAGGATAAGATTGGGAAGACCTATCCATCTTAGGACCATTGATCTAACATGATCAAATCCCCTTGTCTCCATGAAAGGATTGTTTGATTCGACATGAGCTATCAAATGGGTGTCAGGACCTAAAGAGTCTGCTAGGGAACCTCATGTTGAGCCAATGTGATTAAACTCTTTCCTATTTTGTAATGATGAATTGTTTCCCTACGTTTAATGAAATGATGTGCTTTCATGCTTAAGCACATGTTTGAGTTATATTTGGTATGTATCATGATGATTATAGGATGGACTTGATTTTCTATGTATATATATTGCTTAATTGGTAACTCTCTCTCTCTCTCTCTCTCTCTCTCTTCTCTCTCTCTCTTGATATTGTTAGGATAACAGGTGAACGACTGAGAGGCGGGGGTGAATCAGTTGTTAACAAATGATAACTTTTAATCCACAATACAACCTTAAACAAATCAAATACCGGTAAAGCATACATAGAACCCAGTAGGAACAAATACCAGTAAATAATACAACTAACAATTAACTAGATAATCAATGCAAAGCAACCATAACACTTAACACCATGATTTGTATGTGGAAAACCTAGAAAGGGAAAAACTATGGTGGGAAACCTACCCATAGTTAGATGATACTTTTGCAAAAAGTATGTGTTACAATGAGGGGCCTGCACTTGCAGGAAGGCAAACTACCTAGAGCGTACTGCTCATTACAAAAGAGCCTCACTGAATACAGAGAGGCTACAACCTTCTCAAGATAAATGGACAAAAATCCAATAGAGTGAATTGCTGGAAATAACGTCTACCATGCCCATTTACAATCTCGGTTAAGCTCAATGCCTGAGGACTAAATCCTCTTTTGAATCCAATTCAATCACCAATGATCGACCAACTCCTCTACCTGAATGATATTACAATATTCACACATTACATTCCTTGACCATGACCTTTCCAATAACCATGATGCTTTACAAAGAGTTTCTACCTCTTATTTATGCAAACCCTAAGGCCTAAACTGATTAGGTCGACTACCTAATGATATTACAATAAGATCATTACAAAATTCCATATTACAATGATATGCTATGTTAGCTTAAGACCAAACCAATAATAGAAAATCTATAAAACATCTCGAAGCATCCCAGTAACGTGTAGAGTACACTCTAGCATGATACTGATCCATAACCTAGATAGGTACCAAACCTATTCTGGGTCCACCATGCCAAAGCAAAGTCTTCAAGCAATTTTAGCACGATCAATGCATATCTTCAGCATCCTAAAATCCTCAAAGAAGCTACACCAACACCAATTGTACATATTGTCATAATTCCTCAATGAAAGCTCTACCAGTAAAGCCTTAAACCAGTGTCGGTAAGGGTTTACCAGAGTGTATGATAACATCCAATTACCAAGCCAATACCAACTGACCAAAATATGAAATCCAATATACTTCAATGATCCAAACATGCCGGAAGTGTCCAATAGATAATCTCTTCTGCCGGTAACACTAGATCTTATATTGGTAACTTGTCTGCCAATAACCATCCATATCAGCTAGTGTTGACATCAATGACAAAACATCAATGAAACACATAACCAATTCATCCATAATTCCAACAGATATATGTTTAACAAGGATGCTAATTGGTGGTGTAGTTTGTATCAATTATAATCTTTGAGTGCTTACTTATGAATATGATATGATATGCATAAAATAAATGTTTGATTTAAGCCAACCTTCTATTGAAGGCCTAAGTTTTCCTATTGCATTCATGTACCTATAAATAAATGAGTAAATTAGGTGGTTGTCTTTTCCTAGAGAATGTTAGAAGATTTCGTGAAAGATTATGTTAGTATATCATGTTATGGGACAAGTGATGAATGTGAGGTAGGGGTGATGCATTGCATGTTAGAGGTTGTGCTTATGAAAGAAGAATTCACCATTTCATATACTTGTTTGAATTAAAAAGATGAATGCATTTAACAATGTAAGATATCTTCATGCTTTGGGAGAAATATGAATGTTGTGTCTGATCAAGTAAAAATGTTAAGCGATGAGGTTAAAACATGTTATTAAATGATGAATTTCCTTATAAGTTGTTGAATTTATGATGTTATTCAATGTCAATGTTATGTATTGGAAAAGAGATAAAATGTGACAAGGATATGTTATTTTGTATGCTATTTCCATGAATTAGTGTGAAATGAAAATGAAATATTAATAGGTGTGGCATATGAGTATTTAGCTTCAAATTATATTAAGCAAGTGAATTTTAAGTAACATTTTTTTTTGGAAATAAAATTATCATGGATGCTAGAAGTAAATGTAGTTGGAAAAGTGATCTTAATATTGTTTATTTGTGTTAAAAGTAATGGAGTTTCTCTCTTAAGAAATGATAATATTGTAGGTAGATTACTCCTTGTAAATGTGAATATCTAGTACCAGTACATTTGTTGTGTGTTATGAAATACCCATTTTTGCTTTGTGTACCATAGGATGGTAAAGTATGTAATAATCCATGGAGGTTATATGCTATTTATGGGTATGGGAATACCATACCATCTATGTGTTGTTTGCTTGGTTGTACCATACTATGTGTCAACCTATGGGTTGTTGATAAGTCACCTTGTGAAGGGATAGTAGCAGTAATAAGATCCTTGGGTTGCATCGAATGATGTACAAGTAACAGTGGCGTGAAGCAACCTTAGCTTCCACATCTAGAGGAAAGTACTCACTACTTCCCTTTATGTTGGACCATTTTGTGTGGTTCATATGTTCTTATCCTTATTCCCTTAGTTCTAGTATGGTGTTATTAGATCTCTAATTTTTTTGAGCATTCATGTATTTATATATGTTGTGTAATTCCTTCTTGATGGAGAGTGATTTTGAGATGTTGTTTCCTCCTCCCACATTAGGTGGCTTATTTTAGTCACATAGTGATGTAATGTGTAATTAATGATGATTTATTTTATCTTGTTTTCTTGGACAAACAAATTTATTTAACTTTGTTTCTGATGGTTTAGTCATAGTTTGCAAATCTTTTACATGTAGTTTCATGCTTACATTAGATTCAGTGCTGTCATTTCCCATGATTTTCTTATCTTATTATTGAAATTTATATTTTCTTTTCTTTTCTCTCTCATTTATGAACTTTGGTGGCTAAACTAGTTTATCTTTACTATTTTTGAATGTTGGTATGGTGTTGTAATGTAAATTGCTCTCCAAGGATGTATGAAGTGGACTTGGTGGGGAGAATACAAGGAAGCAAACAGAGGGAACTTTGAGGATGGGAGTATGTGAGGTTGTTTTGCAAATAGGATCCATTACCCACCTATGTGTGGTGACTATCTCTTGGAGGCTAACCACCTTCCACAAACAAGGGATAGACATTGTGGTCTTGTATTGAGGGTCTCACACTATGTGTGTGTGTGGCCTAATACAATCAAGACACCAAGTGAGAGTTATGGATTATGAATTTTAGACTATATAATTTGGGCATAGATGAACTCTGTGAATGAGTGTGGGTACTTGTTTGAAAAGGCATGCTCGATTATGTAGCATTGTGATGTGTACTTCCTAGTGATGTGGATGAATATGTGTGTGTAAATGCTTGTATTTTCATTTTGTTGTTGTATATAGATGTTAGTTCAACATATTATCTTGCTTGAAGGGTGTAAATATATTGTGTTTATTATGTCTTATGGCTGCCAATGTTGTTATTAAATTTTGGAAATGGAAAGTTTATCCTGCAAGAATGTTTATCAATGGTGATGGTATATTGAATGGGATTGAGAGAATTTTTGATTTCGTTGTACTTGAGTTAGTGAGGAATGATGTATCCCATTGTTTCCTTTAAGTAATGTATGGATTTTGAGTGTTTAAAGAGTGGAATAATTCTTATTTTACTATTATATTTGAAGGTAGAAGTTAACAAAATAATAAAAAATAAATGAGTTAGGATGCTTCTACTTAATAAATAACCATGTTTATGAGTAATTTAGCTATGATATTATCTATATCCAAGAAAAGGATGCATTTTTGAGATTGGTTAAAGAAGTTCTAGGACTAATGTGTGCTATATTATCATCTTAGATTTTGTGAATTACAAGAGTAAGTTGAGTACAAGGAAGCAAGGATGTAATACCTTTCTAACCCTCACATGAAGAAGCATGTACTATGACAATGAACCTACACTTAAATACAAATGACGTAATTATTGAAATGGTAATCAATGTAGATAAAGATATCTATTAGGTCTACCGATTATTATGATGATGAGGTTTCTACTAATGTAGTTTATTAATGAAGGTAGGATGTATATGTTCTATGGATGTTGGATGGAAAAGGATGATATCACATCATATAAATAGATGAGCATGCATGTGATGTCAGAGTCCCTTTCCAATAGACTTAATATTTTGATTGTTTGCATGTCATGGGGATGCCTAGGTGTAATGCAAAATATCCTAATTGTGTTAATTAGGAGGTGGTTACTTAATGAGATTTTGTTAACGATGGAATGTGTTATTGACAAGTGGATTTTCTACCTATGTTTACTATACGTTCTTCTTTGGGAAATGAATTATGGTCTACGGTAATACCTTTTAGGTCCATTTCTTGATTATGTTTTCTTGGACTTATGTTGTCTTTTGTGGTATATAGTTTGCTAGAAATAGATATACTTAGTTGATTTATTGAAGATTGCTTATGCATAATGGATATATGTTTTAGGACATGAATATGTTATGGTGATTTATATTTTTTAAGGAGCTATTTGTGGTATTTGGGTTTATGGTTAAAATTATAATTTCTTAGTAATTTTGATATGATGAAGGTGTAACAATGATATTAGAGTGTAGTGCTAATTATTTCTTGATGATTAGATATGAGAGGATGTATTATGATTATGATGGAGTACAATGTACTAATATATGTTTCAAGTGATTTTATTGGAGGATTGACTATGACTACTAATTATATTGTTAGATATGTCTGGATATATATGTCGTGCAAGTTTTTTAATTTTGGGTGATTTAGGTGCTAGGCATCGACTCCACCTAGCTTCACAGGTCTGAGCATGCCTAAGAATCCTTGATGGTGGTAATGGAGATAACATTAAGGCCCAAGTTTACTTAGCTCTTGTAAAGGGTGAAAAATTAGGGTTTCCACCACAAGATATAGTAAAACCACTAATTTTTGCTTAGGGACCTTTACATTGAAAAGAGGGGTTGAATCCAATAGATTTAGTCACAAACCAACAAGGATAAGGACTAAAACTACTAATTGGATTCAAGGTATGAATTTGTTTAACCTCTTTTGTAAGTTGAATTTTTGAAATTAGGGTAAAAGTGTTGAAATGAAGGTAAAAACATAGAAACAACCAGCTACAAATGTAGGATTGAGATACCAACCTAGAACTGAGAAAGATAAGTAGATTTTGATCTAATCTCCAAAGGAGCTTCTAATTTTCTGGGACCGTGGTGGTCATCATCATGGTCTTCCAAATTTTTAGCACACAAAAGGGGGATTGATTCGTCACTGCAAATAATGCTTATCCTGAAGATCATAGCTCCGTACTTGCTTTTGCACATATTTGGGAAAAGAAAAGGGTTGGGAATAGGTGTTTGCCTTAGGTCAAACCCCGATTTTGGAATTAACCATGAAATAGAGATTGAAGATAATTGAATTGTCGTAATTTAATATTCTCCTTTTGAGGGAGATGCTAAATTATGGATGAAAACCAAATGATATACCTCTTTGTGAAGTTTTGTTTCTCTCCATAGGATTAGGGTTTCATGAAGTCTTTGACAAAAAAGGTTGTGAATGTCCACTTTATTGCTTGAATCTTGACTCTATTGCTACTCCAAGGCTTGAAGGAAGACTGATTACTTGCTCAATTGCTTGAATGCTTGAATGTAATTACCGAATTGATCATGTATATACTTGTGTTTGTTGGCAATTAACACTCTATTGGTTGTTTTCACTATGTTTTCATTGATGGCAACATGGTATTGTGTTCCAGCTTCATGTTTTGGTTCTATGGTGTACCAACAGAAACTTCATAGATACTTCATCGACACCGATAGGACAAATGAATATGTTTGGTCATCGACAATGCAGGCCAACATAATTTAGTAAAGGGTATCGATATTGGAGGTCGACATATCTTGGATCCGACATCGGCAATTGATTTTAATGTTTATACATTTATGTTATCTGGCCGACATGTATTTTGATATTGTAAATATCTTTGTAAGCCGACCTAAGGCATGCAAATTTGTATAGGGTATATAGAACAGTTTGATGGATCATTTTGTAAGAATCATAATGCGAATATATAAAGGAGAGAATATAGGAGATGCAAAATATACTAGAGAGATCATGTATGTGAGGAAATTCATGTAAGGGTTATTCTGGTACAGGGCTTAGGGATTCAGGCTAGAATAGATAGAGATTAAACCAAAACTGTATACTAGCATAGAAGATGCTATCTTAGCAGTTCACACTTATCCGGATTGTAGTCTGGAATTTTATGTACCCAATGAGACTCCTTTTGTGATTGAGTAGTGTGCTCTAGGCTGTAAGCCTTCTTGCAAGTGTAGGCCCCTCATATTTTATTATCTCTTTATATCACTAGTGGATTGATATTGTGGGTCACAAATCCCATCATGGTTTTTCCTCTTTGAGGTTTTCCACATATAAATCTATGTGTTATGGTTCTCATTCATGTGATTGGCTTATTTATTTCTTTACTTCTTTCAATTTTGTATGTACCGGTATACCGGTTGGTGTATGCATGTTTTAATAAGGCTAAAAATTATCATTCCAGTATAACACTGATTCACCCCTCCCTCTCAGTGTTATCAAAAATTAATTTTAATATTTATGTATTTATGTTATTTGGCCGACATGTAATTTGATATTGTAAATATCTTTGTTAGCCGACATAAGGCATGCAAATTTGTATAGGGTGTATAGAATAGTTTGATAGATCATTTTGTAAGAATCATAATGCGAATATATAAAGGAGAGAATATAGGAGATGTGAAATATATCAGAGAGATAATGTATGTGTGGAAATTCATGTAAGGGTTATTCCGGTAAAGGGCTTAGGGATTTAGACTAGAACAGACAAAGCTTTAATTGGAACTGTTGGCATTATGGAAGGATTGATTATGTGTTGCATTGATGTTTTGTCATTGATATCAACACTAGCTATTATGGTTGGTTACCGACACTAGTTGTTATGGTTGGTTACCAACAGATAGGTTTTGGTTACAGATAGAAGATCTAGTGTTACCGATAGAAGAGACTATTTGTTGAACACTTCCGACATGTTTGGATCAATGGAGTATGTTTTGTTTTATGTTTTACATGCTTCTAGAGCACGTTTTGGTTAGTTGGTATTGAATTGGTGATCAGATGCTATCATACACTCTAGTAAGCCTATACCGGCATGGGTTTAAGGTTTTACCGATAGAGCTTTTACTGAGAATCTTTGACAAGATGCATAAGAGGTGTAGGTGTAGATTTTAGATGGAACTCAGGATGTAGAAGG
Source organism: Cryptomeria japonica (assembly GCF_030272615.1). Classification (NCBI taxonomy): domain Eukaryota; kingdom Viridiplantae; phylum Streptophyta; class Pinopsida; order Cupressales; family Cupressaceae; genus Cryptomeria; species Cryptomeria japonica. Next base: position 531,461,196 of record NC_081411.1, read on the forward strand.
TGATCCTTGATCCTACTTTGACTGGTTGAAGACACCGCTTTGGCATGGTGGACCCAGAATAGGTGTGGTTCCTATCTAGGTTATGGACCGATATCATGTTAACATGTTCTCTACACATTACTGAGATGATTTATGGATTGGTTAATGTTGTTTTGGTCTAAAGCCAACATGGCATATCATTTTAATATGGATGTATGTAATGATCTTATTGTAATATCTTTTAGGTGGCCGACCTAATTGGTTTAGGCCTTAGGGTTTGTATAAATCAATGTAAGATCTCATTGTAGATCATGGCATGGGAATGTAATGTGTGAATAATGTAATATCATTTAGGTAGAGGAGTAGGTTGATCATTCAAGATCGAGTTGGATTTATGTAAAAGGTCAAAGGCCTCTGATATTGAGCTTAACCGGGACTGTAATCAGGCATGGTAGATGTTATCTCTAGCAGTTCATTCTACTAGACTATTGTCCAATTATCTTGAGATGGTTTTAACCTCTCTGTAGTCAGTGAGAATCTTTTGTAATTAGCAGTATGCTCTAGGCAGTGTGCCTTCCTACATGTGTAGTCCCCTCATTGTATCACATACTTTCTGCATAAGTATCTTTTGACTGTGGGTAGGCTTCCCACCGTAGTTTTTCCCTTTACTGGGTTTTCCACATACAAATCTTGGTGTTATGTGGTATGGTTGCATTGTGTTGATTATCTATTTTATTGTGAAGCTGTATTGGTTACCGATATCTGTTTCTGCTATTTCGGTATTTAATGTTTATGTGCTATGGTTAAAGGTTGTAAAGTGGATTAATTGATATGATCTATTGACAACTGATTCACCCCCCTCTCAATTGTCTACCAATTATCCTAACAATTGATATTAGAGCTTTGGTCCTTTGTAATGCCCCACCAAGAACCCCGAAGGAAAACCCACAACAAGGGTGAAACAATTTTTTTTTTTTAAAGTATAAACATCATAAGTGCATTTACACAACATGCACGATAACACAAGCGAAAGACTTACACCAGAATTCCTTAAGGGTTACTAAAGAGGAATTAACTTTAAGAATAAATCCCACAAAACCATAAATCCACACATGCATCAATAACTCAATGACCATAAGGAGCCATACACAAATAAAGATTCAACATAGAAAGATTGAAAGGTTGATTTATATAATTTCTGCTTCAATAAAAATTTACTAACATCATCAAGGAAACTGATAAAAACATCCCAATCATAGGATTGCATTTCTCTTCCAATACATAGCTTCTCAATATACATATAAGGATAGATCTCATCCAGTTACAAGGTTACATAAGATCAATATTACAATGACCACATAGGTCTCTAAATAACAACAATCTCCAAGACATGAGATGAAGCATGAGTCACGAACCATAGGAACACCTGCAAAGCCAATCCTCGCATGAAGGCACAAATCCAAACATCCGATGGGAAGTGACACTACCACCCGACCATGTAATTCCCAAATGGAATCACCCCACTGTGCTAAGAGATAGCTGAGGACCCTCAAACAAGCATAAGCATGACATGGTCGACAAAACAATATGACTCCATGACAACACAAAAAGACTCCACAAGAATCTAGGTGACTCAACATCACAAACACACAAATGAACCAAATGAGAGAGTGTCATTGCATAGCTTAAGATGGATACAATGGTATAGCCTCCATAGGTCATGGCTCACTATCTTGGTAACCTCTCCCAAACCTCCAGTTCCAACTAAGTCTCATGTGGACCCTACGAGCCTTTCGTGAAGACAAGGTGGTTGGTTTGCCATTCCAGGCCTTGTCGCAACATTATGAGCCCTGTACTAGTGCTCACTTATGCATGAGGTACAATTATCTTTGTTAATGTTATGATACTACCCACCTAATAAATTCATTAGATTACCAGTTATTATCTAACTTTCACTGGGTCGTAAAGCCTACCACTTTGGGTGCAACCCCCAAACAAAAGCCACTCTCTCAAAGGACACTAAACAAACATGGTCACTCCCTGAGGACCCTATGGTGAAGCAGATAGCCATAACACCACTCTCAGAAACAAGTGGTCAAACAAGGACATACTGACTCTTGGCTAACCATAAGGCAAAGACACTACATGGTTAAGACAACAAAACCAACATATATCTCTTGGTCAAAGGTACCAGTTACACCACCATAGGATGATTGAACCACATACCAATATATCACAATATACACTTACAAGGACAGCTAAATACACAAGTCCGCACTCAGACAATCTTTGAGAATATCCACATCATAAGCACTTGCAACATCATTGATTGAATCATAAATAAAACACTCTTTCCAGTAGACACATTATTCAATTCCCAAATCAATGTTCCATCAAAAAAGAAATCCACCTTATACATTCCACTGAATAAAACATGAATCCCAAATAGGCATTTAATTCATATTCAGAATACATCCAAAACTAACTAATTTGAATCTCTAATTCATGCCTTAATTTTTATTGATAGCTTTATTAACCACATAATAAAAATCCCATGAAAATCACATTTCATCACGCAAAACCACTTTAAACATTCCATTCATAAAATTTAAGTTCCTAGCACTAACCACAAAGAACTTTCCATTTCCAGAATTATTTCACGGGCACACACATATAGTGCCAATTTACAAAATTTCAAGGAAAAGTTTACTAGCAAGGTAGATGGTGAAATAAACACACTGGAAAGAATATCTAGCCAATTCTTGACAGTATAGAAACAAGGATAAATCAAGAAGTAGTTTGCTATGAAAAAATAACACACAACAAAGAAGAAATGAACAATTCCTTTCCTGAATGCAACCATAAGCTAATAGCATCACAAAATCAACTATATCAGGTAATCTTTCTTCCATTTCAACATTCCAAAAAGAATCTACATGCAGATTACATTTTCCAATCACACAGGAAGAAAACTGAAATATACAAAATCAAATCAAAACATCACAATAGATTATCCAACCTGAAGCAAAGGCAAGCAAGGGAATGAAGGAACACCAGTCTTACAACCCAGGTCGAATCTTTAGCTCTTCTAGGAAGATTTCCAGAATTCTTTTCTTCTCTCAAAATTCCTCTTCTTATCCTGCCGTGAATGCCGAGAATGGATGCCCAAAATATCTTTTTAACCCAAACTTCTAGGTTAAAGTTTTCATCCAATCAAATTTAAATATTTTAAAACTAAAAGGCAATCAAATCTATTTCTTTCCCAAAAATAATAATTCTTTCCATTGATTAAATTAAAAAGGCCAAATGGAAAAACAAAAAGGGAAGCTTTTATTTATTTCCTTTTCCCTAAATACTTCCTTCAACATAAGCATTTAACCTTTTTAAATGGCTAGGCAATTTATTTATTTCACAAAAATATCAATGCAACTTTATTCAATAAATTAAGCCATTTAACCATTTAATCTAGCAATCATTAATTTAAATAAATCAATGATCAAAGAGCATAATAATGAAATGATTATGCCAATATATATAGCATCATCCATTTAAATTAAATAACCATTTAAATAAATGAAAACATACAAAATCAAGATAGATCAAATGACGACTCTCAAATGACCAAACCAAGGCACCATGATACACATAACAGCCAGATGGGGAAACACAACCGACTAACAACACTCATACGAGTGTAACTGTGGTCAAGCTAGGGTACAACAACTATCTCCTCCACTCCCATAGGATATATCAGGCATGCTCAGACCTGTGAAACTAGGTGGAGTCAATACCCCATACCTACCTGGTACTAGTACCTGCAATGTCTTGCACCAAAGAACCACATGTGCATATAGACCAGTATATATACAAACATGGTAAACACACCGATGAAGGAGAATTGTGATGTTCCCTTTCTCACTGGAGTGAGTGAAGGAAAATCATCCCCTTGCATCCCAATACACTTGCAAACATGCAACATATAAAAATGCATCGCAATATAAGGGAAAAGTGTGAGTCCGTGATAATGATCCATAAAATAATAACATTACTCATAGCACTGAAATACTGCATAAAAGCATACACCAAGAAACTAGATAAAAAATGAGATAACATCACATGACATTCGAATCAAAATACAATAATGTTCCATAGAACAGTCACTGAAGTAACTCAAAACATACAAAAGAGGCTGATCAAGGAGGGGTACTACATCCTCTTTTGCATAAGCTTAACCACTTGAGGTAGATCCTATGACAACTAATTCTCTGACAACTATTTTCAGAAGAGAGATCCCTAAGCTTGATTGAACAAATTATGGGATATGGAAAATCCGTATGGAGACTCATCTTAGCTGTCTTGGGAAGGATATTTGGGAGATCACTGAGAAATGATACACAACTTATGATCCAGCATTTAGAAATCCTGCTCCTGCAGACTTGGATAAAAATATGTAGAATGATTGTAGAGCTAGAGAAGCCCTCTCGTGTGCACTTACTAATCAACAGATCAAGGGATTTACTGACAAATCATCTACAAAGGTTATGTGGGATAAATTTCAAACTATGAATGAAGGTGACCCTATTGTCAAAATTGCTAAGCTTGATGGTTACCGGGTAAGATATGAGAACTTGAAGATGGATGACAATGAAAGAATTGCTACATTTATGGAAAGAGTAAATGAGATTGTCATGGGAATTCAATGTTGTGGAGGATCTCTGAGTGAAGATGAAATAGTTTCCAAAGTCTTGAGAGCCCTTCCACCGGCTTACAAGATGAAGACAACTACAATTAATGAAATGAGAACAATGGCAAACACTTCAGTTAATAGAGATATTATGATTGGGAAATTATCTGCTTTTGAGCTTGAAGAATTTGGACCTTCTGTAGCTGCAAAATCTAAACCTGCTTTTCATGCATCATTATCATCTACCAAAAAAGTTGATTGGAAAGCCCTATATGCAAAAGAACTGGAAGATATGAGTAAAGAGTACCTAAAGGACTGACATGAAGTAAGTATGAAGGAAAAGAACCTTTTAAATGTTTTGCATATAATAAGATTGGTCATTTTGCATCTCGATGTCCTGAAAGGAATGCAAGATTTGAAGAAAGAGTTAAGAAATCATTCAAGCCTAATCAAAACAGATATAGATTCAGGAGAAACAAACAATGCTACATAGCGGATGAGGAAGGAGTAACTGAGATCTCTGAGGATGAACCAACAGAAGACTCTGTTAGTGGATCCAACAATGGAAAGGAATGGGTGTACTATGCCCTAAAGGAAGATGAATCAGAACCGGCTATCAAGAATGCAAAAAAGGCGCTAGCAGCAAAAGTTGAAGATAAGGATGAATGGGTAATTGATAGTGGATGCTCACATGATATGATAGGAGATAAAATAAAATTTATGTCCCTGCATGAATACAATGGTGGTCAAGTAAGATTTGGAGATGACAAATCATGTATGATTAAAGGTAGAGGCACTATTTCTTTGGATGGTAAGCATAATATTGATAATGTCTATTATGTAGAAGGTTTAAAGCATAATATTTTGAGTGTTGGTCAATTGGTGGACAAGGCATTCCATCTTCAATTCAAGGATAGAAAATACAAAATCATTAACAAGACTGGTTTGGAGATTGCTACCAAACTAGAGGTAATATCTTTCACCTAAACACTGGTAATAAGACATGTTTGATTGGTCACATTGATGAGAGTTGGCTATGGCATAAGAGGTTGTCTCATGTTAATTTTGATTGTATGGTCAAGATCAGTTCAACAAAGGTAGTTAGAGATATACCTAAGATTATGAAGCCTCATAATCTAGTATGTAAGGAATGTCAATTGGGAAAGCAAGTTAGAACTTCTTTTAAGAGGATACATGATAAATCTAAAGATGTTCTTGATTTAACTCACACTGACTTATGTTGTCCAACAAGAACTAGAAGATTTGAAGGTGATAGGTACTTCATGCTAATAATTGATGATTATTCTAGAATGATGTGGGTGACTTTTCTTAGGGAGAAGTTTGAAGCTTTTGAGAAATTCAAGATCTTTAAAGCAAAGGTAGAAATTGAAACTGGACTGAAAATCAAATGTCTAAGATCAAATCAAGGCAGTGAGTTCACTTCTAAATAATTTAACAGTTATTGTGAGTCAAATGGAATTAGGAGACAATTATCTACACCTCAGACACCTCAACAAAATGGAGTAGTGGAAAGGAAGAACATAACCATTTTAGATGCAGTAAGGACTATGATGATGGAAGCCAAATTACCTCACATATACTGGAGAGAAGCAATGAGTACAACAGTCTACACATTCAACATAGTTCATATGAAAGGTGAAACCGGTAAGACTGCTTATGAATTATGGTTTGGACATACACGTACTGTTAAATATTTCAAAAATTTTGGAAGTAAATGTTATATCAAAAGGGATGATTCAATTGGGAAGTTTGACCCTAGATGTGATGAAGGAATATTTCTTGGATATTCTAATAAGAGAAAAGCATATAGATGTTATAACAAAAGATTGTATAAAATTATGGGGAGTGCAAATGTGAAAGTGGATGAACAATACAGAAACCAATCTATATCATATGACAGGGAAACCATAGTGGAAATGATCATAGCTGAACTGACAATGCCTCAACCGATACATGACACTGAGACAGTTACACCGGTACAATCAAAAAATTCAACCATGACTGATGATCAGATCAGTGAACCTAAAGTTCAGAAGACTCCAAGGTATGTAAGATTAAATCATTTTGAAGATCAAATTATTGGAGATAGGAACAAGAGAGTTATGACAAGAAGGAGACTGGCAAATGAAGAGGTATGTCTTATTTCTCAAGTTTAACCAACATCTATTATTGAAGCTTGTAAAGATAAACATTGGTTAAAGACTATGGAAGATGAATTAGATCAGATAGAGAAGAGTGAGACTTGGACTTTAGTTCCCTGACCTAAAAATAAGAATGTTATTGGAACTAAATGGGTTTTTAGAAATAAACTAAATGAGGATGGTCAAGTTATAAGAAACAAAGCTAGATTGGTTTGTAAAGGATATTCTCAAATGGAAGGAATTGATTATGGTGAAACATTTACACCTGTAGCTATAATTGAAGCTGTTAGACTATTTCGTGCCTATGTAGCATATAAGAACTATAAGGTCTATCAAATGGATCTTAAATGTACATTCTTGAATGGTGAACTTGAAGAAGAGGTATACATTGAGCAGCCTGATGGATTTTCACTGACAGATGACAAAGATATGGTTTGTAGATTATGGAAAGCATTATATGGATTGAAACAAGATCCTAGAGCTTGGTATGCAAGGTTGGATAAATATATTTTGAAGCTTGGTTTTACTAAAGGCAACACTAATAGTAATTTATATTACAAGATCACTGATGAAGATATTCTGATTATTGAAGTATTTTTTGATGATATCATTTTTAGAGGAGAAGATAAATTGGGCATGGAATTTTCTAACAATATGAAAAAGAAATTTGAAATATCCATGATTGGTGAAATGAAATTTTTCTTAGGTTTGCATATTACTCAAACTGACAAAGGAATTTTTATCTATCAAACTAAGTATCTAAGGGAATTGTTGAAGAAGTTTGGTATGGATAATTCCAAACTTGTAAGTACTCCTATGGTGACAAGTGAGAAATTATCTATCAAAGACACATCTGCATTGGTAAATTCAACAAGGTATAAGTCTATGATTGGTGGCTTGTTATATCTAACTTAGACTAGACCAGATATTATGAATGCAATGACTATTGTTTCAAGATATCAAATTAATTTTAAAGAAAATCGTGAATGTGCAGTAAAGAGGATATTTCGATATTTGCAAGGAACATCAGAATATGGCTTATGGTATTCTAGAGATGATAACTTCACTTTATGTGCATATACAAATTCAGATTGGGTAGGAGATATTGATGACATGAAGAGCAATTATGGTGGAGCTTTCTTTCTTGGAAAGAAACTGGTTTCATGGATCAAAAAAAAATAGTCATACATTTCTTTATCTACTACAAAAGGTGAATATGTTGCAGTAGAAACTAATTGTACACAAGTCCTGTGGATGAAGAAAATTGTTCAAGGATATCAGGGTAAATTGTAGTGAACCAGTAGTTATCTACTATGATAACTTTGCAGCTATTGACATGTCTAAGAATCTGGTATTTCACTCTAAGACTAAGCACATATCAATAAAGTATAACTTTTTGAAGGACAAGGTGGAAGAAAAGGAAATCAAATTGGTTTATGTGAACACTAAAGAGTAGATTACAAACATATTCACTAAACCGCAGTCTAAAGAATCATTTGAATATTTGAGAGATAGGTTAGGGTTACCTACCCCTCTGGAAGAAACTTAGCTGGTTGTGCAGTGCATCATTTCGATATGGATCAAGATCTTTATCCTGAGCTCCAGATTGATGTAGTGGTGCTACTACTTAGGGGGAGTAGTCAGCTTTGAGATTCATAGAATTTTGATTTCTATGTCATATCTTTGGCATTGATGTCAAAGGGGGAGAGATATTGATGTGAAAAAGAAAACTTAAGGAATTCAAAGTTTTACAAAGATATTATTCAAAGGAGGAGATTGTTGGTTGTCTTCCATTGGGAGAGAATTGTTTGGCATTTCTTGGTACTTAGATGTTTTTCACATCTATTTTTGCCATCAATGCCAAAGGGGGAGATTATTGACATTATGGAAGGGTTGATTATGTGTTGCATTGATAATTTGTCATTGATGTCAACACTATCTATTATGGTTGGTTACCGACATACATGTTTTAGTTACCGACAAAAGATCTAGTGTTACCGGCAAAAGATACTATCTGTTGGACACTTCTTACATGTTTGGATCAATGGAGTATGTTTGGTTTTATGGGTTACATGCTTTTGGAGCATGTTTTGGTTAGTTAGTATTGACTTGGTGATTGAATGCTATCATACACTCTTGTAAGCCTATACCGACATGGGTTTAAGGTTTTATAGGTAGAGCTTTTACTGAGAATCTTTGACATGATGCATAAGAGGTGTAGGTGCAGCTTCTAGATGGAACTCAGGATGCAGAAGGTGATCCTTGATTGTGATTCGACTGGTTGAAGACAATGCTTTGGCATAGTGGACCCAAAATAGGTCTGGTGCCTATATAGGTTATCGACTGGTATCATGTTAATGTCTTCTCTATATTTTACCGGGATGATTTATGGATTCGTTAATGTTGTTTTGGTCTAAATCCGACATGATATATCATTGTAATATGGATGTATGTAATGATCTTATTGTAATATCTTTTAGGTGGCCGACCTAATTGGTTTAGGTCTTAGGGTTTGTATAAATCAATGCAAGATCTCGTTGTAGATCGTTTCATGGGAATTTAATGTGCGAATAATGTAATATCATTCAGGCAGAGGAGTAGATCGATCGTTGAAGATCGAGTTGGGTTTATGTAAGAGGTCAAAGGCCTATGGTATTGAGCTTAATCTGGACTATAATTAGGCATGGTAGATGCTATCTCTAGCAGTTCATTCTATTGGATTGTTGTCCAATTATCTTGAGGTGGTTTTAACCTCTTTATAGTTAGTGAGACTCTTTTGTAATGAGCAGTGCGCTCTAGGTAATGTACCTTCTTGCATGTGCAAGCCCCTCATTGTATCACATACTTTCTGTAGAATTATCATCTGACTGTCGGTAGGCTTCCCACCCTGGTTTTTCCCTTTACTAGGTTTTCCACGTACAAATCATGGTGGTAAGTGGTATGGTTGCATTGTGTTGATTATTTGTTTTATTGTTAAGTTGTATTGGTTACTAGTATCTGTTTCTACCGGTACCTGTTTCTGCTATTCCAGTATTTTTGTTTATATGCGCTGGTATAAGGTCTTTAAGTAGACTAATTGATCTAATCTATTGACAACTGATTCACCCCCACTCCCAATCTTAGTTGTCCACTGGGTATTGATGTTTTGTCATTGATGTCAACACTAGATGTGAAAAACATCTAAGTACCAAGAAATGCCAAACAAGTCTCCCCCAATGGAAGACAACCAACAAGAACTGTATACTGGCATAGAAGATGCTATCTTAGTAGTTCACACTTATCTGGATTGTAGTCTGAAATTTTATGTAGTCTGTGAGATTCCTTTTGTGATTGAGCAGTGTGCTCTAGGCTGTAAGCCTTCCTATAAGGGCAGGCCCCTCATATTTTGTAATATCTCTTCATATGGTGAGTGGATTGATATTGTGGGTCACAAATCCCACCGTGGTTTTTACGCTTTGAGGTTTTCCACATATAAATCTATGTATTATGGTTCTCATTTATGTGATTGACTTATTTATTGCTTTACTTCTTTCAATTCTGTATGTACCGGTATACTGGTTGGTGTATGCATGTTGTAGACACCTAAAAATGTCTCATTGATCATTTACTAATTATTCATCTAATTGATTAAATAATTCTTTAATTCTTTAATTAAGTTAATTAATCTTATTCTTCTAATTTCATATTTCCTCATCATCTTACTAATTAATTCATTTTTTATTCTATCATCATTTAATCATTTTAACCATTTTCTAACATTAATTAAATATTTATTATTTAATTAATTCTGATTAATTCCCCAATTTAAATAATCTTTATTATTTAAATAAATTAGTTTTCAATTTCTATCTGTAATCATCTAATCATTCAACCCTTTTCTAAATATTAATAAAATATTAATTATTTAATTAATTGTAATTTAATCCTTTAATTTAAATAATCTTTATTATTTAATTAAATTTCATTTCTACATAATTAAATAGTTTCTTTAAATTATTTAATTAACTAATTAATTCTTCTAATTTCTTCAAATTTCAAATAAATGTGCATGATTTCAAAAATCAAATTGAAAATCAAAGTCAGGTTCTAAATATATTCAAATACTAAATTGAATTTAAAATAAATTCAATATTTGAATAAATCTCATGCAAAGATTAAATTGAAAATACAAGTTAAAGTGCAAGCCCATGCTAAATTAATTAATTCAATCAATTAATTAATTAAATCATTATCTCTCCAATCTCTATTTCCATCTTTTAGTTAGCTTTTCCTAAATAAAGCTTTCTTTGTCATCAATTAAATTTCCTCCAATCACCCTTTTTCATCCCTTAGTTAGCTTTTTCTCAATCAGTTGACTCAATTAATCTATTCAATCTATACTGTTTCACTTCTAAATCAGCAGTTCATTTATCAATTTTCATGTGAGCTCATATGAGTTCCACCTCTTGATCAATCTGTTCCACCTTTCAATCAATCTTCTCCAAAAATCTATAAATTGAGCATTCAATCTCCATTCTCAACAATCATGAACTTTGAATCTTGTGTCATTTGCAGGTTGCCAGAGCAATATCTGAGAGCCACCATACCACGGAGAAGAGAAGAGAAATGAAAGTTATACCTAGTCACAGAATAGGGAGTTTTGATTGAATTACTTTATAATTCCTATTTTGATTTGATTGTGTTATTTCATTGTCTGTTTGTTTGAATTATTTGATTAGATAGGGATTCATGATTTCCCTTTACTTCTAATTGATATTTTAAAGATGAATTTTACATGCGACATTTTGGTGAACCCGACGTGAACAACAACTAATTAACCTTCTTTGTTTTCTGTGTTATTTTTGCAGATCGTACGAATTTTTTTCTTTTTTGCAGGTTTGCACGGATTTTGAAAAAATATCTCTTCGTCACACATTCATGGTTGCATCATTACGGAATCACATAGACATAACTACGTATTCGACCTTTTGGGGTCACAGAATCGACCTTTCAGGGTCACGCAATCGACCTTTAAGGTCACGCAATCGACCTCTCAGGATCATGCATTCGTTCTGAGATTATTATGCATTCATTAGGAAAATTGCTGTTTTGTTATTTTTATTCTTATTTCCTTTTTGTCCTCTTATCTATCTAATTTTGCATGAAATTGAGTAAATCTGAAAATAGATTATTTTTATTGCATTTTTTCGTTATAATAGTTTATGGCACGTAAGGTACAATTCAGGATTTCAAGTGTCAAAAGGAAAAAGAAACAAAGAAGACAAGCCAGAAGCTATCAGAGAATTCTCAAAGCAAAAAAGAAAATACAAAATTGGAAAGATCAACTAGTCATAGACAGATACAACAAATTATTTCTCTCATATAAGGTGAAATATGATTTGGTTAACATTGAATGGATGATGAGAGATCTAGCTAGAGCCTCACAATCTGTTTTGCAGGTTTCTGATCAAATTTAGCTTCAATTTTTTATTTTTTGTGTTATCTGCCTGTGTGTCATGCAATCGCCTTGTTATCATCATGCAACTGACCTATTAGGATCACACAATGGCTTTGTCAGGATCACGCAATCGACCTTATAGAATTACACAATCACCTATTTAGGGTCACGCAATCGCATAGGTATCATCACGCATTCATTTCTGTTAATTTTGGGTTCTCTATTTTCTATTGATTTAATTTTACTACTAATCATCTGTTTGCAGCCTATGGTGAATTTACAAAAAGGATCAGATTAGTATTAGATTAATTGCACTCATTTTCTCACACTTCACTTTTTGGTGCTTAAAATCAACATTGGTTAAAATTGATATGCATTGATAACACTTTAGTTTGAGCTTAAAATTAACATTGGTTAAAATTGACATGCATGTATAACACTTCAGTTTGGGCTTAAATAGACAATGGTTAAAAGTGACATGCATGTATAACACTTCACTTTGGGCTTAAAATCAACAATGGTTAAAATTGACATGCATGCCTTGACATTTTAGTTTGGTGTTTAAAATGGACATACACATGCGTATTCAACACCTCAGTTTGGGCTTTAAAATGAATGTGAATTAGGCTACATATAGATTAAATCACCTTTGATTTTCTTAAGGGAAAGAAATTTTATTGTGTTTGGGATGGATCTACTATTGCATTAACTAACTTTCCACCCACCTTCGGGGTCTTGGGAGAAAGGAAGGAGGTGACAACGACACTCAATTTTATTTTATTTCACATAGAGAGGGGTATCTTTGACTGGAGATTTCATCACCCCACAGAGGTACTTTGAATTAAGATGCATTGGAGATATCATCTCTCCCAGCATACTCTCGAGTGGGTTTTTTGAGCCGTTATATAAACATATTGGTTAGGCGGCTAGAGTGTTGAGTAAATTCAACATATGTGGGGGCCTTCCTTGCACCGATAAGATCAACTAAAGTATTAAATGGCTTGCTCTGAGAATCCATTGTTGGATCGAGATCCCTCAAAATTTTACAATAAGAACCAACTTAGTAGCCAAAAACACTACATTTAGTGATTGTGGGAGTGCAGATCGTACCCCATAGATACCCTTCATGTACCTGGCATTATGATATAGAAATACCTCAGTTATAAGATCTTTAGATCTTTGGGGTAAGAGAGGCTGGCATGCCCGAGAAGTGTGTGTCGTGGAGTGGAGCCAGTGCTACCAGACTCTCTATCTGTTCATTTTGTTCTAGTATTTCATAAGGGCCTCATTTGAATAGTTTCCAATTTCCAGCCTAAGCTTGTCTTCCGTGTCTTTATATGTATCGTTCTATCAGACCAGTATTGAGTTAGTTATTTGGGCTATTTCAAGCCCTATCCCACGTATCTTTGAATTCTTTGAGATTGTTTGAAAAACTAGTTCATTCAGCTATATTTACCTCCAAACAATTGTTCTCAGACTTGAAAAAACCATGAAACTTGTCCAATACATAGAATTACTGAAAAACAAAGTCCATTGTTGAAACGTCAAAACTCAAAGCTTTACACACTTGTGACCATAGGAAGTCCTTTCATAGTCCTCATTTACGTCCTTACTATCATCCTAAGTCCTTGCATAGTCCTCATTTACATCCTTACTATCGTCCTAAGTCCTTGCATAGTCCTCATTTACGTCCTTACTATCATCCTAAGTCCTTGCATAGTCCTCATTTACATCCTTACTATCATCCTAAATTCTTGCATAGTCCTCATTTATGTCCTTACTATCGTCCTACATCCTTGCATATTCCTCATTTATGTCCTAAGTCTTTGCAAACTCCTCATTATCATCCTCATATAAGTCCTTTTCTAGACCTCATATACGTCTGTCTTAGTCCATCATCATTTGCATAATTATCCTACAAAGTCATAGCATTCATATTAATGGGTCTCCCAGGTGATGGTTTGCTCCCCTTCGAGCAACCTAATCTAGTGCCAAACGACAGTCAGCAAGAAATCATTGAAAGTGTAGCTAACTTAGCTTGGGACTCAAGGAGAAACACACCCCAGTATATAAGAGTCAAGTATGAGATACATTTTGAGTATAAAATTGCACATAGGATTGATAGAGAAATTATTGCAGAACATCTAAGAGAAGACTTTGAAAACTTGCACTACAAAAATCGTGAAATACTCAACAAGTCTCAAGTCAAAATCCCCAATAGAAAGTCTAGTCTAGTCTTGCATACCTCATACCTAGGTCTAGAGTCTAGCATTAGTTTTTGTCTTGCATAAGGTTCTAATACCACCCTCATATAGAAGTCTTAAATGCCTGTCACAAGGTCACAAAAGGAAAAAGGTATAATGGACCCAAACAATGACTTTTCAGTAAACCCAACTTGGAATATGGACATACCAACTAGTCAATAGTCAGGCTCATAGGAAATGTCTACACTACATGAACTACAACAACATTTAACACGAGAAGAAATTGAATCAGCTCAACAAGATCCACATATCCTTATGATCTTAGATGCACTTATACATAGTGATAGGGACAAATATCTCTCGTTGTTATTAGGAAATGGGGCAAAATTACCTGAAGATTTTGACGTCACAAAAATCTTACCACTAGGAATACTTTAGGTCAAGATAACAATCAAATATCACATATAACACAAGTGCAAGCAATGACCTCTAGTTTTCCTCATAATGCACCTACACAAACAAATGTCAGTTCCAACACAAACTCTTGATCAAGTGCAAAATCTTCATGATAAATGTCAGTTCACCAACACAAACTATACCAATAATATCAAGTGTCTCAACACCTATTCAAACATAGATTCCTCATACAACAAGTGCAACCCAACCTCCAGTTTCTTATTCTATAGGATTGACATATAGTCAACAAAATGTAAATCTAGGTCTTACAAATACAACAAATACAACTCAACCTAACATGGGTTCACATATCAACTATTTCACAATACCTAGTCGAACGTACAACAATAGGAATTACAATCATGGTGCCTTCCAACAACCTCCTAGTTATGCTACCATGAATCCTTTTGTGGGACATACACAAACACAAGGTGTACCTTTGACTCAAACAGATATTCTGACACAATAGTTACACAATTTGCAACAACAGGTGACTACTATGCAAACTGACAATGATAAAAAGAGCTACACATTGTAGGATTTACGTCCTTATCCTTTTGATCACACATTGTACATGCTACCTTTCCCACAACATTTTGAAACGCTGAAATTCGACAGATACCAAGAAAAAGGTGATCCTAGAGACCACATTAGAGAGTTTTTTACAGCGTGCATAGAGGTTGCAATAGAGGATACTTACCTAATGAGGATATTCCCTAAAACTCTGGGAGGCCCAACCTTAGAGTGGTTTTCACATTTACCACCAACCATCACATCATGGGGAGAATTAGTTGAACACTTTATTGCAAATTTTTCACATAACATTGAAACCCCAGTCACTATAATGGACCTGTGTGCTGCGAAACAATATGAGAATGGAATATTTGCATCCTTCATATAACAATGGAGGGCTCTCTATAGGAGGTGAAAAACAATTATTCCAAAAACAAAGCAAGTGGATATGTTCATGGAAAACTTGATCCCTAAGATTAAATATATGATACAAATGTAATGTTTAACCATGTTTAAACAAATCACAGAAAAAACTCTAAAATGTGAGAAAGGACTAGTGGAATAAGGTCTTATAAAGTATGGCAACACCAACAATAATGACAAATCCAAGTTTTGGTAAAAAAAAAAAAAATGTGACCAATGATGGTGTTGTAGACATTCAAACAGTAAATAGAACTCAACCAATTTTATCTTTAGGCATGAGTCAATTATCAAATCCACATATGAAGAATAAAAATGCCTCAACAAATGTAAATGCTATGCAAAACATGAACAAAAAGTACCACAGGGTAAATGCTCCAAGAAGGAATTGCACACCTCTAGGAGAACCTATCGAGTCAGCGCTTAAAAAGTTAATACAAACAAACATGATCACTTTACTAGAAATAAGAGTATACAAACCAGGTCCTTTCAAACCCACATGGTGGAATGATAATGATTTCTGTGATTATCATCAGACTAAAGGTCACAAAACAGTGAGTTGCTATAAGTTGAAAAACTTGGTCCAAGATATGATAGACCAAGGTGACGTCACGATCGATACCGATAAAACCTCAACAAATAGAAATCACACAATCTTTAAGGATCCATTTGTTAAGCATGACAAAGGGAAGGCTACTACATTAGGAACTCAAGATAATGCAACTAACTACACAAAGGTCAAATACAACTACACTATCCATGCCATTAGCTCTGGAGATGTGATAAACAATGATTCACAAGAAACATGTGATCAAGATAAGCAATATCTAGAGACTCACCCAAATAATAACTAAATTTGTATGTTGTCAAAGGCACTGAAATACAATGAAGACAAAAACCTCTATCTCAAGGATTGGGGGCATGACGAACCATTTCATTCAGGATGGTTTCAAGATGTACTTATAGAACAAATCATGGATGTCAAACTTACACATGAAAACTATGAGGAGGGATTTAACATAAACCTTGACAACACAACATATGATATCGACAATTCCTGCAAAAGAGATGATATGGTGGCTACCATCACAATAACTCCAAGAGATAGAGACTGTGTATTAGTTACTCACAGATCAAAGGTAACTTTACAAGGAGTACCGCCAAACCAACCACCAACAGTAGGGACTTATAATGTTGTTGAACAACTTAAGAAAACCTCGACACATCTATCACTATTTGAACTACTGCGTATGATGAAGATTCCTCCTTGTACCCAACCAAACACTCCAAGGTGTATGAAATTGACCCTTCAAAGCAACAATAGGATCCTAACAAGACAAGGCTCTACAACATTAGTTCAACATCTCTCAATTCTCAAGACTCATACCTATTCAATCTTAGATACTTTGCCTCAACACACACTCTGGTATCTCCAAGGGTTATCGACCATTTGTTTACCAGTTTTGGGTCAAACAAGACTCACTGGATCAGATCAAACACAATTTGTAAGGATTCATCCCCATTCCTTTTGGTACCTTCACAATTAGGCCTATTTGCTAGTAGCCCTTTCAAACGGGTAATGAGACCTTAAGTTCAAACTTTCCTAAACGCCCTAACAAAAAAAATAAGGATTCAAGTAACCTTTTGGGCCTTACACAACTTCCCAAAAGTAAGGGTCAAGGTCTGACAAATAATGGCCTGAACCGGTAGAAGTTTGACTCTCCCAAAGGGCTAATTAGGTCTCCATTTGTGAAGCAACTATGTCCAAATGAGTATACTGGGCAATCAAAACCACATGAGCATGTGGGGGACCATAAATTATCATGGATTCTAGGGTTACACACCTAGGATCATTGCCATTAGCCTTCAAGGGCAACTATGTTATTTAAGGACTAGGTAGCCACATAGAGATGTCTACCTAGGGTCTGTTAAAACACACACCTCCCTTGCTCCTGCTGCAAACTTCTTTTGAAAAATTAGAACATACTAGACATACTTTCATTTCACCAAATCCCATGAGTCTCAGATTGATAAATTGCAAGTTATCGCCATGGAGGAGTAAAATCCTAGGTAAACCTTGGTTTTTTTTGGTACCTACAGGAAAATTTGAATATCAGGAGTAAAAAACACAAACAAAACTTCAAAACAAAGCTAAAATAAAGATAAATCTCCTCTCTAACCAATCCACATAATTGGGAAGTGATCCCAATCCGTATAATGTCGTACTCTGTGCCAAAACTCTAGAATTGCAGAAAAGAACTCAAAATTTCATTAGTTTGACAATCATAAATCTCTCCTCCGTACCGGATAACCTTGGGAATTGGATCCAAAAGGTATATACATCATTCTAAAACTTCTATCAATCAAAAACAAGATGTTATAGTCATTGGAGGAGTTCAAATAAACAAAAATGCAAAAAGTGCATAAAAGTTGCTTATGACAACTTTTAAAAAAGTTGTCAAAATGTCATCTTTCACCTCCTAATGCCTTGGGTCAAGTTTGACCCCTCCTAAGACATCCTAGAAACACTAAAACCACTAGGATAACTATGTCCTACACACATTTTATCCCCTTTTGTCCAAAAGTCCTAATTGGCTTATCAATATGCCAAAATAGGAGTTTGGCTCACAAGATGGGGTTCTTTATTACAAACACACAATGCATGATTAAAAAACATATAAAACATCCCTTAGACATGTTTAATTCCCTATCCTTCCTCCTTTGAGTCTAATTTATCATCTTGAAGGGGTGCCCCTGCACCATACTCCCCGGAAGAAGAAATCTTAGGTCCACTTGAGATGAGAGCTTGCAGGTCTGCACCACGGTCTTTGATCTACTGTTCTATCATCTAAACTAATTTATAATTAGGTTGTCCTTTCCAAGATAGCAAATACTCCATGTAAAATTTGTTCCTTTTTTTCTTTGCAACCTTGGTGTTTAAAACCTTATGCAACCTTGGTGATTCATGTTTGGGACTGTCATCGTCTGCAATAACCTGAATGGTGTCTTCTCCTACATCAACACTACATTTATAAAGAGTTAAGTCACATACATTAAAGATAGGTGACAAAACAAGATCAAGTGGGAGTTGAAGTTCATAAGAATTTTGGCCACATTTCTTCAAGATTTGTCAGGGTTCAATCTTTCTTTGTATAAGCTTTGTATATCTGCCTTTTGGAAGTATTTCCTTCTTCAAGTGAACCCACACCAAGTCTCCCACATTAAACCAAACATCCCTCTTCTTTTATCAACATAAGCTTTATATCTTTCTACAGATTGTTGAAGATGAGTTTTAACTTGGTCATGGATTTCCTTTATGGTGGTAGAAAAGGTTTCCCCATCTGCACTAATGACTTCTCCTTGAGGCAGGTCTCTTAACTCCATCACACCCCTTGGGTGGATGCCATATACAATCTGGAAAGATGACTTTCTAGTACTCCTATTCACTGTATCATTACAGGAGAATTCTTTCTAAGACAATATGCTATCCCATCTTTTTCCATACTGTCTAGTCAAAAACCTTAGCATATTTCCTAGTGACCTGTTTACAACTTTAGTTTGGCCATCAATTTGAGGATGGTAGGCTGAGGAGAAGGATAAATTTATACCAAGTTTATTCCAAAGGGTCCTCTAGAAGTGACCAATGAATTTCACATCTCTGTCAGAGACTATAGTCAAAGGAAAACCATGTATCTGGACAATCTCCTTGAAGAACAAGTGTGCAACATAAGAAGCATCATGAGTGGTTTTGCATGGAAAAAAATGTGCCATTTTACTAAACCTATCCACAAGTACAAAAACACTATCATATCCTTTCCTTGTCCTAGGCAATCCTAAAACAAAATCCATACTTATGCTTTCCCATGGTCTTGAAGGTATGGGTAAAGGTTGGTATAGGCCTGCATTTGTGGACTTTCCCTTTGCCTTTTGACATATCACACATTTCTCCACAAATATCTTGACATCTATCTATAGTTTGAGCCAAAAGTAGTGCCTCTTCACTAAATGTAATGTCTTGTCAAGACCAAAGTGGCCTTCCATTGCTCCATGATGTTTCTCTTCAATTATATTCAGTTTCATAGAGCATTTGGGTATGCATAGCTGTGCACCCTTAAACAACAATCTACTTTGAATCAGAAATTTAGAGAAATCAATATGAAACCGCTTGTCAAATGAAGCACATACCTTATAGATCTCCCCAAATTCCTCATCATCCTCATACATGGCTTTCAAGGAGTCTATTCCAACACTCTCCAACTGGATCTGATTTGTAGTTAAGACTCTTTTACTCAAAGAATCTGCCACCTTATTCTTGACCCCTTTCTTGTGCTTGAGAATGAAAGTGAAGGCTTGTAGGGTCTCTACCCATTTCATATGCTGGTGATTCAAATTTTCTTGACTATTTATAAAGGTAAGGGCCTGATTATCTATGAAAACTATGAATTCTTTTGGCAGCAAGTAGTGTCTCCACTTTTTCAAGGATTGTACTAGAGCATACATCTCCAGATCATATGATGAATATCTTCTCTTTGCCTCATTCAACTTCTCACTGAAGAAGGCAATAGGCCTTCCATCTTGACTGAGAACTGCCCCAATAGCCATGTGACTAGAATCACACTCCACTTGGAAGATCTTGTTGAAATCAGGTAGGGCAAGGACCGGCTACTCTGCAACTTTTCTCTTCAATATTTCAAAGGAGTTATCTACCTCTTCTATTGAATTAAACCTGCACTTTTGTCCTCCCTTTATGGTATCAAGCATAGGAGCACAAATATGACTAAAACATCTTATAAAATTCCTATAGAAGGTAGCTAAGCCATGAAAACTTCTAACATCATTCATTGTTCTAGGTGTAGGCCAAGACAATATGGCACTCACCTTTTCTTGATCCATTTTCAACTCACCATATGAGATTACAAATCCCAAGTAAATGATCTCTTCCTGCATAAAGAAACACTTTTCCAAGTTGATCATTAATTTGTCTTCATACAATCTTCTTAGGACCAGGTCTACATGTTTTAGATGCTCTCCTTTGGTTTGACTGAAAACTAGAATGTCATCTAGGTAGACTATAACAAATTTCCCTATGAAATCCCTCAAGACTTCATTCATTAGCCTCATAAAAGTTCTAGGTGTATTGGATAAGCCAAAGGGCATGACCTTCCACTCATACAACCCCTCATTTGTTTTAAATGCAGTCTTCCACTCATCCCCCAACCTAATCCTAATCTGATGATAGCCATTCTTTAAGTCAACGTTTGTAAAATATCTAGCACCTCTCAAACAATCTAATCAATCTTCAATCCTAGGCATTGTAAATCTATACCTGATAGTAATCTTGTTGATAGCTCTTGAGTCAGTGCAAAGCCTCCAAGTGCCTTCCTTTTTGGGTGCCAAGACTGTAGGGACTGTACATGGGCTCAAACTTTTGTCAATCAATCTGGATTCCAACAATTCTTTAGCCTATTTTGCCATCTCAACATTCTGATCCAATGTGAGCTTGTATGCTACTTTATCAGGCAAGGTGGATCCGGGTATAAGATCTATGCAATGTTTTATATCCCTCTTGGGAGGTAGTGACCTTGGCATGCCATCAGAGATGACATGCTTGTAGTTGTTTAGTAGCTGCTGCACTATAGGTTCAATCAACCTCAATCTATCCTCTTTCTTGTCTTTAGACCTCTCCAGTTTTGTTACTATTGGACTAGGGATAAGGGCATAACAAACCATGCCTTCATCTACCATGTTCTTCATGAACTGCTTCCCTCCTAACATCAACACCTTGGCCTCCTTTTGTTTGGTTTCCTCCTCATTCTCCATCAAAGGTAACAACTCAATCACCTTACCATCTTTGGTGATGGAATATGTGTTCCTAGCACCATAATGTTGTGCCTTCAAATCAAATTTCCATGGCCTCCCAAATAGGAGGTGGAAAACATCCATCTTTGCAATGCCAAACATCAATCTATCCTTATAGGTTCCAATATGGAGTTTTACCCAAGCCTTCTCTTCCACAACAGCTTGCTATCCTTGTGTGAGCTATGAGACCTTGTAGGGGCAGTCGTGAGGAAGTCTCCTCAACTTTATCTTCTCCACCATCTATAGAGACACAAAGTTTTCAGTTGAATTGGAATCTATTAGGACCTTGCATACTTTTCCACCCGCTTTACAAGTGGTCTTGAATAGAGACTTCCTTTGTGGGGGTTCTTTATCAGTCATCTTCATGGTAGTTACTACTCTTCTGATCATCAAAGCTTCACCTCTTTCAGGGTAGCCATAGCTATCAGGGGTATTGAAACTTTGGTATGTATTTGCACTTGCCACTCTTTGGCAATTAGCCTCCAAAACCAAGTTACTTCTCCTTTCTCCAATGGAACTTGTAGGTTTATCAGGACATATATTGGCCATGTGCCCTTCTTGATTGTAGTTATAACATCTGATTGGACCTCTACCTTGAGATCTCTCTCTAAATGGTGGTCTTCTTCCTTTGAAGTTACCTCTCTGATTGTATCCCCCTTTGTTATTGGAACTACTCTCTCCTTTTGTGCCTTCTTGACTAGTTTCACCTCGGCTTCCAAAACCATTTTCCTTACCTCTGAAAAAAATTCTTCCACCTCTTTTCTATCTTCCTCTTCCTTTATTATTCTGCTCTTGTCTCCTTTTGATCTTCTCTTCCACCTTGATGGCAACTTGATGTCATCTACCAACGACATCCAGGCTAAGAAGGTTTAATTCTTCTTGAATGTTGTACCTTAATCTATCTAGGTACCAAGCAACTTTCTCACTTTCTTCCTCTTTTGTTTTAGACTTCATACATAGCCTTTGGAAGTCCTCAGTGTAAGAGTTCACATGCATCTCCTTCTGCTTGAGATTTTGTCTCCTCTTATGGATTTGAATTTCATAGTCTTTGGGTACATAGGCCTCTTTTATTAAGGCAACCATCCTCTTCCAAGAAACAACCTTGGGCTTGTTGTCCTTATCTCTTTCCTCTTGGACAAAGTTCCACCAAGTTAGCTCTTCTCCCTTCAACTTGGACTTAGCAATCTTCACCTTCTGGTGTCCTGGAATGTCTTCACATTCAAAGAAACTAGATAGGGAGTCTATCCAATCTACCACAACATCTAGTTCCATCTTCCCAGTGAAAGTTGGCAAATCAATCTTCTGCTCCATGGTTCTCGTCTCCATGGATTTGAGGGCATTAAGGAAGTTCCTCTGGTCAGGAGGAATCTCCTCTTCCTCCGGCATAGGGATCTCATCCTCATCCCCTTCTTCACCACTACCAGTGCCTCCATCTTCCTTCCTGTCTACTCTGCCTCTCAACCTCTCCAGCTCCCTCTGCATTTCCTTGCAAGTAGTGGCCTACTCTCTCACAATCTTTGCCAATTCCATGTTGGTGATTGGTCCTCTAGGGACTTCTTCTTCTTGTCCCTCTAACATTTTCTCAAATCTTTATCTCTTTACCAAAGCCGTTACTAGCTCTGATACCACTTGATGCAGAGCCCTCCTTGTACCCAACCAAACACTCAAAGGTGTATGACATTGACCCCTCAAAGCAACAATATGATCCTAACAAGACAAGGCTCTACAATATTAGTTCAACATCTCTTTATCCTCAAGACTCATACCTATTCAATCTTAGATACTTTGCCTCAACACACACTCTAGTATCTCCAAGGGTTATCGACCATTTTCTTACCGGTTTTGGGTCAAACAAGACTCACCTAGATCAAATCAAACACTGTTTGTAAGGATTCATCCCCATTCTTTTTGGTACCTTCACAATTAGGCCTATTTGCTAGTAGCCCTTTCAAACGGGTAATGAGACCTTAAGTTCAAACTTTCCTAAACACCCTAACAAAAAAATTAAGGATTCAAGTACCCTTTTGGGCCTTACATAGATCCCTAAAAGTAAGGGTCAAGGTCTGACAAATAAAGGCCTAAACTGATAGAAGTTTGACTGTCCTAAAGGGATAATTAGGTCTCCATCTCTTAAGCAACTATGTACAAATGAGTATACCAGGAAATCAAAACCCCATGAGCATGTGGGGGACCATAAATCATCATGGATTCTAGGGTTACATGCTTGGGATCATCGCCATTAGCCTTCAAGGGCAACTATGCTATTTAAGGACCAGGTAGCCACATAGAGATGTCTACCTAGGGTCGGTTCAAACACAAACCTCCATCGCTTCTCCTACAAAATACTTTTAAAAACTTAGAATACACTGGCCATACTTGCATTTCACCAAATCCCATGAGTCTCAGACTGATAAATTGCAAGTTATGGCCATGGAGGAGTAAAATCCTAGGTAAACCCTGGTTTTCCGGGTACCTATAGTAAAATTTGAATATCAAGAGTAAAACAAACAAAAAAAAATTTAAACCAAAGGAAAAAAAAAGTTAAATCTCCTCTCTAACCAATTCACATAATTGGGAAGTGATCCCAATCCATACAATGTCGTACTCTGTGCCAAAACTCCAGAACTGCAGAAAAGAACTCAAAATTTCATTAGTTTGACAGTCATAAATCTCTCCTCCGTACCGGATAACCTTGGGAATTCGATCCACAAGGTATATACATAATTCCAAAACTTCTCTCAACGTAAAACAAGAGGTTAGAGCCATTGGAGGAGTTCAAATAAACAAAAATGTAAAAAGTGCATAAAAGTTGCTTATGACAACTTTTGCAAAAGTTGTCAAAATGTCATCTTTCACCTCTTAATGCCTTGGGTCAAGGTTGACCCCTCCTAAGACATCCTAGAAACACTAAAACCACTAGGATAACTATTTCCTACACACATTTTATCCCCTTTTGTCCAAAAGTCCTAATTGGCTTATCAAGATGCCAAAATAGGAGTTTGGCTCACAAGATGGGGTTCTTTATTACAAACACACAATGCATGATTGAAAAACATATAAAACATCGTAAAGACATGTTTAATTCCTTATCCTTCGTCCTTTGAGTCTGGTTTATCATCTTGAAGGGGTGCCCCTGTACCAGCGTATTTCACTAACTCATAAAGCCATTATGGACAAAGCGCTTCAAGATTCAGTAGTGGATAGAGATATAGATGAAAATGCTCTCTAGTCCTTGGTAGGGAATTTAGCACAAGGCACTCACATTGCATTCACAAAATGAGACATTCCTAGTGATATAATACTCCATAATGACCCATTACATCTAGAAGCTTACATAGATAAAAGAAGAATCCGAAGGGTACTCATAGACGGAGGAGCTAGTCTCAACATTTGTACTTTAAAATTGGTTAAGGCATTAGGATATTCTAAACTTCACATCGATCCATCCAAGAGGATAAATATCAAGGCATATGATGATGAAGAATGTCCCTCAAAAGGTATTGTAATGCTATCAATACAACTAGGACCTATAACAATAGAGGTTGCTTTCCAAGTCTTGGACAGAGAAATGGGATATAACATGTTATTGGGCCACCCATGGATCCACACCATGCAAGCAGTACCATTGACATTTCATCAATGTGTTAAATTCCCATATAATGGCATTGAAATCACCATAAAAGGTGATCCAAATCCTTTCCAACGCTGCAATTACTTGAAAGAAAGTGTGGATAATCAAGTACCAATTAATCAAGAAACACCTCTCACTACACAACTGGATGCATTAACAATCATAGAAACAAAGAAGAATATGCCTACAACATCTTCTTTATAGATACATGATATGGGTTTTGGAGAGTATTCTATTTCAAATGCCTCAAGTGGAAAACAATTGTCTCTATCTCCTAAGTCTTTTGGGAAACCTCAACATGCAGTACAAAAGCAAAACAAAGGAAAAGATATTGTCAGATACACAGATTCACTCTTTCATTAGATGGGGTGACTTATAGGAAGAATCCCTGAATGAAGATGTTGATTGTTGTATATATCAAGAAGAGGATTGCATGACAATACCCAGAATACCCCTAGATCAGTATGGAAATGGGTTCAAAATGCTCCAGAAACATGGATATGATGGTACCATAGAATTGGGTTATAGAAACAAGGAAGATTAGAACCCATTGTTCCTAACGATAATCCAGGGAATCAAGGGTTAGGGTATAAGCATGTACCTCATATCATTGAGGAAAGACAAAACACCCTAGATATACTAAATAGACCAATGAAACCATCAGAATACATATCTCAAAGGGAGTTGTCCATGCATGTGCTTCCCTCTTCATCTCAAACAAGCAATCAAGTACCAACATTGCCTAGTGCAGAATCAGATGGGGAAGACATGAGACAACTCCTGCAAGAGCCTATCATTGAGTCACAAAATGATATAGTTCTTGACACAACAACACAAGCTAATATTACAACAGACTCAAGTTTAGCACCAGTAGATGAACCTAATCCCTGGTTATTATCAATACTTCTGCCATGGGAAATGACTCAAGCTAAACCTAATGAATCAGATGAAGAAAGATTGCAATGATTTATACTAGGCTTAAGAGGGGTAACTACTGTGCAAAGAAGACCAGCCAACCTACAACAGAATCAGAGGCAAGAACAAGATGAGATAAGAGATAATACCTCACACAATGAAATTTACATCGAAAGTGAGACAGACTCTCACAACTATGAGTTCTTGTCACTCATGATTCTATCCTGCGAACAAGTGTCATGCTAAGGTATCAAATAAAGCCTATACAAGATGAAAATACACCAAGTCACTCAAACAATCAAGTCCTCATGTTATCAAAATATATTATAGAAGGGAGTAATGACTTACCCCTTATACATTCACACTTGATTGATTGGGGGCAAGAAGGAAAACCAACTTTGGATTGGTTTGAAAATAATGAATCCATTGCAGAATTCCTCAGAGTTAGAGAGGGATTTCCACAAGGTGACCACAAAGCAGGATTTGCTGTAGACCTAGATAGGATGACATAGTTTGGACAGGTAAGTACCTCTAAAACAAAAGATGTAGATCAAAATAACCATAATGGCAAGAGCGAGTTAGGTAACCTCCCTATAGAAAGAGAAAATTCAGCATTGCTTATAGAAGAAACTGAAGAGGTAAACATAGCAGAAGGAGAGGTTGTACATAACATCCACTTGGCAAAATCATTAAACAAAGAAGAAAAGGACAAGTTCATTCATTTTTTCAAGCAATGACCTATCAAATTTGCTTGGTCCTATGCAAATATGCTAGTCTTAGATCCTGAGTTGTTGTTACATCATTTACCTTTGCTACCAGGTGTTAAACCTTACAAACAAAAATTGAGAAAAATGCACCCACAAATTGCATTACTAGTTAAAATAGAACTCCAAAAGCTATTGGATGTAGGTTTCATTCAACCTATCGACTATGTGGAATGGATATCCAACTTGGTACCTATGACTAAGCCCATATGAGGCATAAGAATCTATACTGATTTTTGGGATCTAAATAAAGCTTGTCCTAAGGATGATTTCCCACTACCCAATGTCAATATGATAGTTGAATTAATAGTTGGAAATGAAATGCTATCATTAGTGGATGGTTTCTCAGGATACAACTAGATTAAAATTGCACTAGAAGATCAACATAAAATAACCTTAACCTGCCCATGGGGAACATACTGCTGGAATGTGATACCATTTGGTCACAAAAACATAGGAGGAACATACCAAAGGGCCATGACAATGCTATTTCATGACATGATCCACAATATAATGGAAGATTATATGGCTGACTTACTGGCTAAATCATAGACAAGAGAAGGTCACCTTGCAGTCCTTGTACAACTATTTGATCAGTTGGAGCAGTACAATGTCAGGCTAAACCCATAGAAGCGTGTGTTTGGTGTAACAATAGGTAAGATGTTAGGGTTTATCATGTCAAACAGAGGAATTGAAGTAGACCCTACAAAGGTCAAAGCAATCATAGATATGCAATCTTTGTCAATACTTAAACAATTAAGAGGGTTACAAGGAAGATTGCAATCCATAAGGAGATTCATAGCGCAACTGGTAGATAAATGTCATCCATTCCAGCACTTACTTAGGAAAGGAGTCACTTTTAAATGGAAAAAAAAATGCCAAGAATCTTTCCAAGCTCTGAAAGATTATCTTTTAAACACACCAGTGTTAGTCCCACCTACTATAGGAAAGCCTTTGTTACTATATATATCAATGACAAAATCAGCTCTAGGAGCTTTGTTGGCACAACACGATGAACAAGGAAAAGAAAGAGCTATTTACTATATAAGTAGAACCTTGATTGGTTATGAAATTAATTACACTTCTATAGAATGAGCATTCTTAGCTATAATATTCGCATCTCAAAAGCCTAGATATTACATGCTGAGTCATAAGGTGCAACTTGTCGCACACTTTGATCCACTCAAGTACCTATTGAGCAAAGCAACATTGACCGGGAGATTGCATAAGTGGGTCATGATCCTGAGTGAGTTTGATATAGAGTACATAGACATAAAGGCCATCAAAGGAAAAATTATAATATATCAGTTAACAGAGGCTCCTTTACAAGACAATCACCCATTGCTCATAGACTTTCTAGATGAATCAATATTTACATTGACAACATCTATAATGTGGAAATTATACTTTGATGGGTCATATACAAGTCATGGATCTGGAGCTGGGATTCTTTTCATCACCCCTCAGGGTGATTCTATCCCTAAGTCATTTAGGATAAATTTTCCATGCATGAACAATATAGCCAAATATGAAGCTCTCCTCATAGGACTTCGTACAAATATACAGTGGAGAATAAAAGGAATACATGTCTTTGGTGGCTTGCAAATGATTGTAAACTAGGTTAATGATGACTACAACATGAAAGATGACAAACTTCTACCTTATAAGAAAATGATAGAAGATTACAAAGAGCATTTCAACAAAATCACTTTTGAATAGATTCCAAGGATACAAAACAAGGCAGCTAATGCCATGGCTACGGTAGGATCTCTTCTAAATATGCCTACTAATGAAACTCAGTTTGAGTTTATTATAGAACAATTGATGATACCGACATATGAGACTCCCTCAATAGAATATGTATGTGCAATTGTGGGTCTAGAATCCCCTTGGTACAATGAAATATATGCATATATAACACTCGATACATGTCACCAAATTTGTCTAGAAATCAAAAGAATACTCTTATTCATCAGGCATCTAGAAACACTATTATAGCCGATACATTATATAAAAAGGGCTTCGATGGAACTCTTCTTTGATGTCTTGATGAAAATGAAGTGCAACTCTCTCTAAAGGAAGTTCATGATGGAATTTGTGGGGCACATCAAAGTGGTCCATCATTGTCAAAGAAATTGCTAAGAACAGATTATTACTGGCCAACTATGGAAAAAGACACCTATAAATATGTGCAAAACTGCAAGCAGTGTCAAATGTATGGAGATCTCATTCATGCACTAGCACAAGATCTTCAACCCATTACATCACCATGGCCATTTTCACAATAGGGATTAGATCTAGTGGGTAAAATCAATCCTACTTCTTCCAATGCACACAAGTTCATCTTAACAGTTACTAAGTACTTTACCAAATGGGTCGAGGCAATTACTCTTACATACACCAGTGGAAAGAAAATAGAAAAAATTATGCTCAATTACATTATCTGTAGATACGAGATTCCAATGTGCTTTGTAACAGATAATGGAAGTCCATTCAAAAATCAAGAAGTGAAAGAATTGTGTGACAAAGCAGTTTAGAGATTCGCAACACCATATTATCCGCAAAGAAATGTACAAGCAGAGGCGACAAGTAAAATAATTTTGAAGATCCTTAAAAAAGTCGTCATTGACATAGGATAAGACTAGCACCTATAGTTAAATACCACTCTTTGGGCTTACAGAACAGGAGTACGCACCCCTACAGGAGAAACACCATATTCCTTGGTCTATGGTACTGAAGCAATACTCCCTATTGAAAAAGAAATACAATCTCCAAGATTCTCCTTACAAAACATCATATCAGAGGAAGACTATTGGGTGGCAAGATTTCAAGAGCTAGAAATGCTTGATGAAAAGAGACAAACTGCTTTCAATCATCTACAAGGTTATCAAAATAGACTAAGACGGAGTTATAATAAACAATTCCACCCAATAAATTTTGAAGTGGGAGATCTAGTTCTCAAAGAGAACCAAAGGAATATAGTGAAACAAGAAAAGTCAGGAAAGTTTGAACCTAACTGGCTAGGTCCTTTCATCATAACAAGGGTTATAGGCAATGAAGCATACAATTTGGCTACCATGGAGGGAGATCCATCTCTGACCCTATGAACATCATGCACCTTAAATGATATTATACCTAAGGGATGTGTTGGTTTAGGTTTTACTTTTTGCATTGCATATAATTTTATTCACAGCACTCGATTGCATATAGTTTCTTTCTAAGCACATCATATTGATTTTCATATCACAACATCAATAAAATGAGGCAACTGTCCAAGTTGGTCATCTATTTGCGTTTAAGAGAATCATGGGTCATCTCCTTTCTTAGATATTTAGACATGAAGTCTTTGAGGTCTTAAGGTCATTCATTTTCAACATTACCCTATGACGATGCTTTACTTATGGTTGGGTAGTGATTTCACTATTTGAGACTTGTTAACCCAAAATCTATCAATTGCTATATCTCAAACATATTAAGAAAATATCTAATTCATTCTAGACACCTAGTTGATCATATGACTAGTGAAAAATCTAAAATTCTACTTCAGTGCCGCTATAATTGTCACACCCAAGTAGGTTTCATTACTTACTGTGTAGGGGAAAAAGTGACACTAAGCAAACATGCCCTAATCTCACTTTCAATCACACACTTGTGGAATACGAAAGAGCCTAGAGGTATCACACAATTGGCTACTTCTTTTTGTGGAAGAGAGAGCAACGGGCTACCTATTAGGATTTCTATTCCTTTGTTGCAAATGATAGATAAAATGATGCAAGTTCAACTACTGGCCCTAGAGTGCAAGTATGAACTAGTAACAAGATTGCAAGATTGAGATTAATTGATGAAAAGCTGCAAACACAAGGATAAAAGGAGAATGCAGATGTGTACCTGGGGTTAAAATTTGTGTGGAAATGTTTGGGATGGGGGCTCATGCACCACTGACCTGATTCTGCACCTGAAACTGCTCCTTTTGGCAACCTAAAAGCTGCCGAAAAGTGTTGAAAACTGTTGTTGTCTGAGGGACCAGGGCGCCCAGCGCCCCTGTCCTGTCAGGACCAGGGTGCCCCACGCCCCTGTCCTAGGTTTCTGCTCTACAATTTGGTGTGTTGTCCCGTCTCAGTCTGCTCCTATCAGATTTGCATCTTGCGCCATCCTTCAAATCCTGAAATCTGCACTTATATCTGAAAGGTATGGTGGGCGGCTATATAGGGTTTTGCCTTAGTCAAACCCCCACTTCGGTGATTTCCACCTCCATGAATAGCCAAGTTGTATTGTAACAGTAATGTGTGTGCAGACCTTGTGTGTGTGCAAGATCCTAAAATGCAAGTAAGCAAACTAGAGCAACCTAGAAAGTAAACCCTAATTGTTTGTAAATGATAATGTAAATGCTCCAAATCAAGATGCAAAGTGATCTAAGGCATGAATACAAATGATATAATGAGGCTTATGCAAAGACATGAAAATAACATGAAATCATACCCAACCCCAAGGGAGGGATACAAGCCAATCTTCAGTCGGTGATCCCTTATTGCTCTTCAATGTCTTCAAAGCCCTAAATGGATGAATGAAATTGATGAATGCTTGATGGATGGATGTTGAATGTTGTTGAAGTCTTCAAAGATCTGCTCTTTTGCTACGTAGAAGGCCCTTGAAACCAAAAATTCTGATCCTTTCCAATGAAGAAAGAGGGCTCTTATATATGAAACCCTAGGTCTTAATTTCAACTTTTGGCCAACCTAGAGATTGAATCTCCAGCCAATTTCTTGGGGTTAAGCTTTATTTTATGATTGGATCGCGCTCCTAAAATTTTGGGAAAAATGTCCAGGATCGTGTGCACTTCGGGCGTCATGGTCCCGACAACTTTTCACCAAATTTTCAGGGCCGTTGGATATGATGATTTTAGAGCGAATCCCAAAGTTACAGGTGATTTCGAGATGTTTTGACCCCCGAAATCAAGCCCCCAAGTTCAAAATAAGACCTAATTAGGGTTTTAGATTAAATGATGTATTGGAAGAATAAAATGAAAGGGGCACACTTTAATGAAAAGGGCCCAACTTTATGATATGGGAGATGATAAAATAGAACCTTAGACCTAATTAATTTAATTAATTAAGTGCTAAAGGGGAAATGCAATGCAAAATGCAAAATGCGCCAAGGCGGGTGCTAAACCAAGTGTGAAATTGTACCACTTTAGCAAGTGCATACAATTTACGACGCTACATTTAGCCCCCACTTTAGCGATCATATGAACACTACGTGCATATGCAAGCTAAAGTACAGAAAAGTAAACATTATTTGAAAAAGGATATATCCATAAGTTGTCGGATGAAGCCCCCAGCGACATCTGCAGTACTCAGTTAAGAACCACAACCTACAAAACCACATGTTAGATCACAAAATCACCTAATTCTTACTAAGGAAGGTGATGAAAATTCGAGGGTAGCTATATGCCCCCCCCCTGTATCGGCTTGCTAATTTTAGTGAGTTGAAATAGGGTATCATGTTTACCACTTTGAATTGTTAAAGAATATTGATGACAAATGCTCACAAGAAGATTCGATATGAGATCAAAAACTAATGGAGAATCATTTGGTAAGAAAGAGGACTAAATCTCAATTCCAACACAACAAAGAGTGTGAGGATTTGAGAGTTCTCTAACACAAGATTAAGGATGTAAACGGAAACAAAATGCAAAGAGAAGAAAATATAAGATAGTTGAAAAGGGATATCTTGTAGTATGTGTAAAGGAGATCCTTAGAGGAGAAGAGATCTTTGTACAAAAGACACCTATCCCCGAGAGGAATTGTCTTAGACAAATATAACATCTTCTAGAATAAGACAAAGAAGAGAATAAGAATGCAATACTTCCTTCTTTTGCGAGGTGAAAGTGATTCTTAATGAAGGATGACGCTCTTTTTAACCCAATTGGGAGAGTGAATTCATTATGGATGTATTTTACCAAGTGCAAAAGAGGTTGTAGTCAAGGACTTACACCTCTTGTAAGAGAGAATCCTTGAACAAACAACAACAAATGCATACAAGGAATAACATCAAGTAATAAAGTTAACACCATCCACGAAATAGGAAAAAGTGGATCCTTAGATAAAAATAAGAAAAGATCATTGCCTCCCAAGGATAAGGACAATGAGAAGGACTCACACAATCTTCTAGGGAGAGATTTAGACATAAACGAAATGTACTACATACTCACATGATTTAATGTAAGCAAGACATTAGTGTATGTAAAATGCTCCTCATAAGAAGTGGGTAGGATAAGAAAGAGAATACACATCTTCTCCCCTATCTAGGAAAAGAGGATTCTAAAGAAAAGATGATCAATATTTCCACACTATTACCCCAAAGGGAAATTTTAACCATAAAAAGAAGAGATGTATAAAATCACTCTTGTCCCCATAAGAACAAGAGATAATATAGAAAATTAGGCTATTATGTTTCTTCAAAAATATGATTGCAC
Organism: Cryptomeria japonica; assembly: GCF_030272615.1. Classification (NCBI taxonomy): domain Eukaryota; kingdom Viridiplantae; phylum Streptophyta; class Pinopsida; order Cupressales; family Cupressaceae; genus Cryptomeria; species Cryptomeria japonica. The sequence goes on from NC_081411.1 coordinate 531,494,695, forward strand.
TTGAAATTGTACCATCATGAATGACAATGAGCCCCTAGTAAATGAGCTACCAATGTCACATAATGATGAGCAACATAATAGCCATTAATGTTATTTAAAGACATGGTAGACAAAATGAGGTATTTGAATATGACATGCTAAATGCTCAACTATAAGTGAGATAAAAAATATGTATAAAATGATAAAAATTGAAGAAGAAAAGTCACAAGAAATCTTAGAAGAGGGATGAATGTGATTTATTAGAGCCTGATCCTTGGAGGAAAGGACTTTATGATGAGTAGGAGATAAAGATTCATAAGTGGATTTAGAAACTTGAGGGGATTCATAAAGAGATTTGTTCATCGCGAAGATTTCCTTATGAGGGGAATGAGAGTTGATAGAAGAAGATGATTTAGTTGAAGTGAGATCATCATCACTACTAAATATAGCATTCACATTGAGAGATGGTCTTTTAGATGCTTTGGTGGGCTTAGACAGATTATATCCAAGTTCAAATGAATATTCATGCATGTTATGTTCTAAAGGAACTTTAATTCCTTGTTCATTTGCGCCACAACCATTTCCACTATAGCCACTCTTAGCCAAAATGTGAAAACCACGACCATAAAGATTAGCCATTTCAGAAAGAGAAGGTGGTTTTTCATAAGACAAAGAATCAAATTCTTCAGAATTAGAGGTGTGAGGAGAAGAAGTTTGAGAAGCAGCCACAAAATTATTGTTCATAGGTTCAGGTAAGACTGATTGATCTCTAGTTTCTTCCTTCTTTTTAACTTTAAGCTCTCTAGGAGGAACCCTATACTCACCTAAAAAGGTGGGATTGAAATCAAGAGATCCCCAATCATCTTCTGTGAGAACCTTCTCAGGATCAAAAGCCTTTTCATGTGTAGATTCAAGTTGAGAAGAATCTTCTTCAGGAACTTCAGACTCATCCAAAGAATTTTGATTATCAGAGGGTGATGATTCATCCATAGGTATCTTGTTTAACGAGTCATCACTAGAAGAGGAAGGCTTATAAGAACAACCTTTGGAAGTAGATGTTTGCAAACAAGCTTGAAAATTAGTATCACCTATCAAGGTATATGTCTTATTATTATAAATAAATTTAACTTGTCTATGCAATGTAGAGGGGACAACTTGCATACTGTGAATCCAAGGTCTCTCTTATAACAAGTTGTATGTTAGATTTCCCGACATAACATGGATAGGAGTAGGCAAAGTAACAGGTCCCACTGTGATGGGTAAGGTGATAATACCTAATGAAGACTTAGCCACATTATCAAAGCCTCGAATGGGATGAGAGTCATGCTCAATAAGGGATGTATCCACATTCATCTTATGCAATAGATTAATGCTACACACATTAAGGCCAGAACCATTATCTACCAGTGTTCGTCTTATAGTAGTGTCATTTATGGTAACCACAATCATCAAGGGATCATATTGATGTTGAATTTCACTGGTAGGCAACTCATCTTGAGTAAACACAATTTGAGCTTTAGGATTCATCACAGAGTTAACCAAAGACACTATATTACTAGATGTATTAGGTGGAGGAACATTCAAATCTTTCAAGGCATCTTGTAACATTCCATGATGAGCGGAAGAAGTTTGGATCAAATCCCAAAGGGATATCTTAGCAGGGGTAGCTTTAAGTTGTTCTATGAGATCATAGTCCTTACTAAGCATTTGTGAAATACGAGGAGCTTGAGGAAGAATAGGTTGGGAAGGAGGAAGTGAAGTTGGGATAACTGGAGGAGGATTAGGCTGCCTATTATTTCTAGTATTATAGGTATGAGCAACCACATTATATCTCTCTCTAGCCAGTTGCTTAGCATACTCATAAGGGCTCTTAGTAGAATAACCTCCTTGCACAGTAATAATAGGTTTCTTAGGAGTGCAAAAAGAATCATTAGCATAACCAGCTTGAACCACTAAGATAGGCTTATTTAAAGGTTGAGAATTTTGAGAAGGACAAGCACCTTGGACAGTGAAGAGAGGTTTGTTAGGTGTTTCATTCACATGTATCAAATTGATTGAGGATGGTTTAGAGGAATGAACAAAAGTGTTGGAAGAATTATTGATAGTCTTCTCTTGCACTAAAATCTTATCACGGATTAAATCAATTTTAGGAGAGAGACAAGGGGTAGGAATTGATGTTCTAGTAGGAAGAGTAATACTAGGAAAAGTCATATCATCCTCTATCATCAAAGGATCTACATGGGGAATAAACTCTCTAGGAGAAGGATCAACATTACTCTCTAAAGTCTCACTCTTGAGAGGGAGATCTTTGAAAGAGATGTTAACCATCTTGTTTTGAACTAGGGTTTCCTTATGAGTAGAACCAAGTTGAGGAGAGCGAGATGCTTTATTTTTAGAGGGAGAATGATTGAGATTCAAGGAAGGTGAGAAACTATCAAGGGAGTTTTCAATCTTGATTTCATCCCCTTTGGCTAGGGTTCTCTCATGGGGAAGAGAATAATCTACACCTTCTTCTAATGGTTCATCCCAAATAGTGAGGTTGTTGAACGGAATGTTTGAAGTATTGTCAATTTTGGGAGAGGAGATAACATTTTTTATTAATTCCTCATCCTTAGGAGGGAGAGCATCAATAGATGTGTTAAACTCATCCTCTTTCCTCAAAATATGTTCAATATGATCTTTAGGGGAGAGAGAATTAAGGAAATTGCTTATTATTTCATCTTCTTTCTCTAAGGGATGCTTATGGGTAAGACAAACTTTAGGAGAAGGGTAAGCATTTATCATTAATTCATCATCTCTAGTGGGAATTTTGTTGGAAAAGGAAATGCCATCACTAGGAAATGTAGGGATAATGTCATCTTCTTGCACAAAAGGATCCTCATGAAGGGAGTGTTTTTTAGGAGGAACATGAACATATGTCTCCAAAGATTCATGCTTAGGAAGGAGATCTTTGAAAGAAGTGTTCATAACCTCTTGTTGCACTAACATGCCCCCATTGGAAGGACCAACTTTAGGAGAAAATAAGTCAATGTCCATCAATACCTTTTCACTTAGAGAGGAATCATGTAGGGAAGGTGAAGTAACATTAAGAAAGGTGTTTATGATATCATTCTCTTCCTCTAGGATAGCTAAATAGGAAGGGCACATTTTAGGAGAATTGTCAAGATAATTCTTCAAGTCTTCATCCTTAGAGCATGGGAGAGCCTCAAAGGGATTGGTAGCAACTCTTTTAGGCACTAAAATGTTGTTATAGATGGGGGGAGGTTCTTTAGGAGAAGGAAAAATTGAAACAAGGGAAGCTAACCCACTATCACATCTATGAAATGAATGCATCATGACAACAATTTTCCTTTTTCAAATGATAACACATGGAAAATAGAAGGAAATGTTTAATTTTAACCAATGCAAGCACTTAGAATGTAGATTTAGAAAATGAAATTTAAGATTCAAATGAGTTCCTAAATCAGATTTGAAATTATTGATCCCAATTAAGCTATCCACAAGTTCAACTTTAAATTGAAAAATTAGGGTTTTAGCAAAAATTTCCTCTAAATTTTTTTGAATCTTGCAAGAAATTAAAACTTGTAAGTATAAATTTGATTTTAAAATAGCATAAACACTCAAATTTGAAAACATAAATCAGAATTAGAGAAGATTGGAGTTCACGTCAGGTTCACCAAAATGTGTAGGGGAAAAAGTGACACTAAGCAAACATGCCCTAATCTCACTTTCAATCACACACTTGTGGAATACGAAAGAGCCTAGAGGTATCACATAATTGGCTACTTATTTTTGTGGAAGAGAGAGCCATGGGCTACCTATTAGGATTTCTATTCCTTTGTTGCAAATGATAGATAAAATGATGCAAGTTCAACTACTGGCCCTAGAGTGCAAGCATGAACTAGTAACAAGATTGCAAGATTGAGATTAAGTGATGAAAAGCTGCAAACACAAGGATAAAAGGAGAATGCAGATGTGTACCTGGGGTTAAAATCTAAGTGGAAATGTTTGGGATGGGGGTGCATGCGCCACTAACCTGATTCTGCACCTAAAACTGCTCCTTTAAGCAACCTGAAAGCTGTCGAAAAGTGTTGAAAAGTGTTGTTGTCTGAGGGACCAGGGCACCCAGCGCCCCTGTCCTAGGGACCAGGGCGCCCCACTCCCCTATCCTAGGTTTCTGCTCTACAATTTGGTGTGTTGTCCCATCTCAGTTTGCTCCCGTCGGATCTGCAACTTGCGGCGTCCTTCGAATCCTGAAATCTGCACTTATATCTGAAAGGTATGGTGGGCGGCTATATAGGGTTTTGCCTTAGTCAAACCCCCACTTCGGTGATTTCCACCTCCATGAATAGCCAAGTTGTATTGTAACAGTAATGTGTGTGCAGACCTTGTGTGTGTGCAAGATCCTAAAATGCAAGTAAGCAAACTAGAGCAACCTAGAAAGTAAACCCTAATTGTTTGTAAATGATAATGTAAATGCTCCAAATCAAGATGCAAAGTGATCTAAGGCATGAATACAAATGATATAATGAGGCTTATGCAAAGACATGAAAATAACATGAAATCATACCCAACCCCAAGGGAGGGATACAAGCCAATCTTCAGTCGGTGATCCCTTATTGCTCTTCAATGTCTTCAAAGCCCTAAATGGATGAATGAAATTGATGAATGCTTGATGGATGGATGTTGAATGTTGTTGAAGTCTTCAAAGATCTGCTCTTTTGCTACGTAGAAGGCCCTTGAAACCAAAAATTCTGATCCTTTCCAATGAAGAAAGAGGGCTCTTATATATGAAACCCTAGGTCTTAATTTCAACTTTTGGCCAACCTAGAGATTGAATCTCCAGCCAATTTCTTGGGGTTAAGCTTTATTTTATGATTGGATCGCGCTCCTAAAATTTTGGGAAAAATGTCCAGGACTGTATGCACTTCGGGCGCCATGGTCCTGACAACTTTTAACCAAATTTTCAAGGCCCTCAGATATGATGATTTTAGAGCGAATCTCGAAGTTACAGGTGATTTCGAGATGTTTTGACCCCCAAAATCAAGCCCCCAAGTTCAAAATAGGACCTAATTAGGGTTTTAGATTAAATGATGTATTGGAAGAATAAAATGAAAGGGGCACACTTTAATGAAAAGGGCCCAACTTTATGATATGGGAGATGATAAAATAGAACCTTAGACCTAATTAATTTAATTAATTAAGTGCTAAAGGGGAAACGCAATGCAAAATACAAAATGCGCCAAGGCGGGTGCTAAACCAGGTGTGAAATTGTACCACTTTAGCAAGTGTGTACAATTTACAACGCTACACTTACAAGTCAAGAAAAGAAAATAAAAAAGAAAAAGAGCTATGCCAAATACTCATCTCAAGGGAAAATAGCAATGATATATAACTGAAATATCATGCATACAAAGTGCGACAAAAAGGTTGACTATGGGAACATGAAAGTAACTCCATCAGAGCTATAAACACCTACCAAAAATGGAGCAATATTTGAGAAATTACAGTCTATAACCTCGTCTGAGCTCTAAAAGCTTGCTGGCAGTGAGGTTCTATTCAGGATGCTTTTGAAGTTAGGATAATCCACGTAGCTAGTCATATATGATGCTAAGGATCTTTAGTGAATACAAGAGAGAGAATTAAATCATCTACACACATGTGGGCAAAAGAAGATCAAAGTTTTAAGAATCAATGGGGAAGTTTTCCTTGTCTCCATTTGTAAATCCTAGTCACTAAGTGTGTTAATTTGGATGTTCCAAGGGACCTTAAGGATCAATTGATCACTTATCTATGAAATGTTTTGCACCTCCAATTTAATTGGTGTATTACAAAAGTCTAAACAAACACAGTCAACCCTGTTTGAATAGGAAATGCATCATCATCATGCATCTTGCATTAACATAGGTCATGTTGAAAATTCATTATCTTCGCATGCATTTTGTAGATCATCATGTCATATAGGTATGCACATTGGGGGCATAACTGAAAAAATCCAAACAAAATCATATAAAGTCCTTCAAAAATATCGAAAAACAGTGAAAACACTCAAAATCCAAAAACAGTGAAAAACTCAAAATCCAAAAACATTGAAAAATACTTCAAAAATCCAAAAACACTGAAAAAAATCAAAAATCCAAAAACATTGAAAAATACTTCAAAAATAAAAAAACACTAAAAATTTGAAAATACAAAAAACATTCATATACGATCTTAAAAAAAAATATACCAAAAACATCCATATAATGTCTTGCAAAAATCAGCCAAAAAACATTCAAATATCAATCCACATAATCTGAAAACATCAAAAAATCTCTTCGAAAAGAACTAAAAACTGAAAATCAATTAATCAAAAAACTTGCAATAAAATGTCTCACAAGAAACAAATACCCTAGCAGATATCCAACAAACACTTCACACGAAGTTAACAAAGGATACGACCATCCAGTCAAACATCTGCAATCAATTGATCAAACTGTCTTATTAATCATAGCATATCCATATCAAGTGATCATTATCTTGTCTTAAACAGAAGAGGATACATTCGAAATCAGATAGATCAGTCTTAAACGGGGTCCACAACTTTATGAGATCAGACATTATCAACCATCACATCAAGCAACTGAGAACGAAGGCACAAGGTCAGTATAGCTACTGAAATTTGTTCGGGTCAGTCTTTACCTTTTATCATTTGGCAACAGATTATGTTCCTATGCTACTCAAGGATATCCACAAGTGACTAGAGGAGCCATGATGGGCATTATTTTTTCTTTGTTTGTTGCTTGTGTGCTACGTGTTTGTTTCTACAATGAGATATCTTTACATCTTGGTTCCTTATACCCTGATGTGCTAAGCTCCATTGTTCCATAATAAGGCTCAGTGATGAATATGTATTGCGCAATAAATAATGACAAATGTTCATGAATCAATCATTCTCATTTTCATCTCATTTGCTTATTGCTAGTTTGTTGATTCTTTTCTCATCATCTCTTTCTAAATAATTTTCTATCATCTAACATCCTTCTATTTTATTCTAAGGTTCATTCTCTCATATTCTATCTCAATATCATCTTCACATAACCTATCTCTATCTCTAATCAACTAACCATTCTTCTATCTTTCATCTCACATTCTTCTTTTTTTGAGAGATCATTCATGTCTTTAATGCACAAACAATCTCTCGAGGGGGCATTACACCCTAAGTATCACTGAGGCATATTGGGGCAGGAAATTTTTCATTTTCTTTAAAACAATATCATTCCAACATTGTCTCAAAGAGGGGCAGATGTAGACACCTCAAAATGTCTCATTGATCATGTACTAATTATTCATCCAATTGATTAAATAATTCTTTAATTCTTTAGTTAAGTCAATTAATCTTATTCTTCCAATTTCATATTTCCTCATCATCTTACTAATTAAATCAATTTTTATTCTATCATCATTTAATCATTTTAACCATTTTCCAATATTAATTAAATATTTATTATTTAATTAATTCTGATTAATTCCCCAATTTAAATAATCTTTATTATTTAAATAAATTAATTTTCAATTTCTATCTGCAATCATCTAATCATTCAACCCTTTTCTAAATATTAATTAAATATTAATTATTTAATTAATTGTAATTTAATCCTTCAATTTAAATAATCTTGATTATTTAATTAAATTTCATTTCTACATAATTAAATAGTTTCTTTAAATTATTTAATTAACTAATTAATTCTTCTAAATTCTTCAAATTTCAAATACATGTGCATGATTTCAAAAATCAAATTGAAAATCAAAGTCAAGTTCTAAATATATTCAAATACTAAATTGAATTTAAAATAAATTTAATATTTGAATAAATCTCATGCAAAGATTAAATTGAAAATCTAAGTTAAAGTGCAAGCATGTGCTAAATTAATTAATTCAATCAATTAATTAATTAAATCATTATCTCTCCAATCTCTATTTCCATCTTTTAGTTAGCTTTTTCTAAATAAAGATTTCTGTCATCAATTAAATTTCCTCCAATCACCCTTTTTCATCCCTCAGTTAGCTTTTTCTCAATTAGTTGACTCAATTAATCTATTCAATCTATTCTGTTTCACCTATAAATGAGCAGTTCAACTATCAATTTTCATGTGAGGTCACTTGAGTTCCACCTCTTGATCAATCTGTTCCACCTTTCAATCAATCTTCTCCAAAAATATATAAATTGAGCATTCAATCTCCATTCTCAACAATCATGAACTTTGAATCTTTGTGTCATTTGCAGGTTGCCAGCGCAATATCTGAGAGACACCATACCATAGAGAAGAGAAGAGCAATGGAAGTAATATGCAGTCACGAAATAGGGAGTTTTGATTGAATTACTTTATAATTCTTATTTTGATTTGATTGTGTTATTTCATTGTCTGTTTGTTTGAATTCTTTGATTAGATAGGGATCCATGATTTCCCCTTACTTCTAATTGATATTTTAACAATGAATTTTACATGCAACACATGTTTTAATAAGGCTAAAAATTATCATTCCGGTATAACACTGATTCACCCCCCTCTCAGTGTTATTGGTTTCCAACAGTGTTATGTTGTTTTTATGTGCTTGTATATTCAAAATGAGAGGGGAAAGCCTCCTTTTATACTTGCTAGTTGAAAAACATATTAGTTTTATGGCATGAGCTGACACGGTACTAGGTTTCTCACTCAATTTTTGATATAAAAAAAATGGTTCAAAGAGGGGCCCAAATAGGGAGGACAAAGATGTGGTACCCACGTCCTATTAAGGACCAAGACACCATGCCTTGGTCCTACCCATTTTTGGGGCTAGCATAAGGGGCTGAGTTGATGTATGAGATTAAAATAAGGTCATATTTGCATGGTGCAAGTAGAATTAGGTCCTAGTTAGGCCTAGGGGCACAAACGCTAAGGTAAGGGCCCAAATGCGGTGAAAATTGTAAAGAGGCACAATTTTATTATACTCTCAGTAAAGTACAAGGGTTCATATTAGAAAAATTTCATCAAGTCACCAAGGAGGCAAGATACATCAAATCCCTAATGGACTTTAGGATCTTAGAACCTTGATAACAAGATAAAAGGGACATCATGAACGAAATAGAGAGAGAAAATCATGACTACAAGCCTAGTAAGGTTCTCTTACTATGAGTCATGAAAAGAAAAATACCAAAATTACAAAGCAAAAGACTATGTTTTCTATGTAACTTAAGTATCAAGATATACAAAAGAGAGATCATTGAGTAGAGTGTATGCCCCCACATTAAAGCGAGTGCATACACCTCATCAGGAGAAATTTATTTAAGGAAGGATACACCCAACAAGAAAAACATATTATCACAATAAGATGCCCCCAAGAAAGGGAAAATCAAAGGATAATGATCACAACACATAAAACATGGAATGGTTTTACTTAACTCTGGGGTCAGTATGATTTTTATGATAATAATGTATATCATGTATATATATTTACATAGAATTGTCTTTATCCCCTAAAGAGAGAAAAACCACCATGGAAGAAGGGCACATGTGTCTTTTGAGTCAACATGGGAGAGACCAAAGGATATATCAATGCTTTGCATCATCCTCAAGTAGAAAACACTAGGGACAACAAATAGAAGAATTGAGAGATAAATAGAGGAAGGTCACAAACAAGCAAGAGAGAAGAGAGATAATCTACGACATGAATGAAGATAACTATTCAAATCATCCCCCTCCCAATATTTCTCATCATTGTTTTGGGAAGGTGGACAACATGAAAGAGGATCCACTTCGAGAATGGTAGATGGATCTATCACAAGTTCAAAACAAGGACCACACTCTAATGACGAGTCACTTTGTCTGTTACTAGGAACTAGGATTAATGCTTTTGATTTTTTTTTAGATACATCATTCTCAACATAAACATATTCATCTTCATCATCCAAAATATTAGCATAAACATTTTCATCATGAACAACATTATCATCTATTTCATCATCAAGATTAACAAAAATAGGAGTTCTAATAGGAATAGAACTTGAACCATCATTTGCCTTAATCATTTTATGTCTTGGAGATTTAGGTTGAACCTGTTGGTTAGGAGGTTGAGCAAATGGTGTTATGTCAAGAATTGGTGTCTTTGGGGAAGAAATGGTTTGAGAAGAAAGTTCAGAAGCCCTAGCACAAAATATCCATCGACATTTTCTCGCACAATGATTTTGTTTAGTTTTAGCCAAAGGTTGTGGAGGTTTAGGTTCAATAGGCATAAACTTTTTTTTTTTTTTAAGGAAGAATGCATCTAGCAGGTCTTTTATGTTGAACAATAAGAGATTCCAAATGCTTTCCTTTCTAAGATGTAGGAGGTGGAATCACAACATCTAAAGGAGGAATAAAAGGTTTAGGAAGGAGGCTAGGTACATCATGAGGAGGAGGAATAGGCCTATCTGTAATGCCTCTCTAGGAAACCCCCAAGGGTTAAAGCTAAAACACTCAAATGGGGTGTAAATTTTTTTATTTTTTTTAATAATAAGACACAACATTAAGATACATTGGAGTTATCTAACACTTAGATAACACAACGGAAGACTAAATGAACCTAAGGAGTTTCCAAACACGATTACGTAACTTAACACCTAACTCAACTCATGACATTTGATCCAATTAAGCAGGTTCTCTTAATCACATATTATTACTTAAGACATGCATATAATTTGTTCGGTGAATTAAAATAATAAATGATAGGAAACATTCATCCATTTGGGATGAAGATGAGGTTAACATGAGTAAATTTACCCAATGAAGTTAAAACATAGATAACTTGTAAGTTCATCCATTTTAGATACATTATAGCTAATATATCGAAGTTCATTTATAAAGGTTAAGATGTGCATAACCAAATGGGTTTATCCGCTATAGTTAAAATATAGTTAATGAGGTGAAGATTATTCCTTTAGATTGAAATGTAAATAATAAATGAGTTCACCCATTATAGTTAAATTATTGCTAAGAAGATGAAGTTCATTTATGTAGAATAAAACATAAATAACTAAATGAGTTCCTACATTGTAATTAAAATATTTTTAAGAAGATGAAGCTCATTTATTAAGGTTAAAATGTAAATACCTAAATGAGTTCATCCATTTTAGTTAGAATGAAGCTAATATGATGAAGTTCATTCATTAGAATTACAATTTAGGAATTATGATGAGTTCATCCAATAATTGTTATCGATTCATTACGTTCAAACTTCTCCTTAACCCTATACCATGCATCTACTTTCATTTCATGCTTTAATTCCATCATAACTTAGTGAGTTCTTTCCATGCTTACTTATTTTCATTAACATTAATAGAATACATTCCTTCATGATCCATTTATTGCATTAAAAGATGACTACATACATGCATTATGATAAATCTCATCCGATCCACTTATACATTCTATCAAACTATTGTCCATACATGCTAGCACTATCCTTGAAACATTAGAGACAAAAACATCACATAACACAGAAATGATCTTGGAGTTCACCCCTACAGGGCTACATCTCCGGGTCTGCTCAACTGCAAGACCCCTCTGACAATTAAATAAGTTATAGTTACATAGTTTGTCGTCATTTACATTCCTGCCTTTTAGGTGAGCACAACCAATATACAAACGACCACTTCGGACAATAAATCCTAAATGATCCCTACATTGAAACGAGTCCAACTGAGCATATTAAAAGCAATTACATAGGTCTCTTGTTTGATGGTACCCTAACTAGGGATTTGACCCACTATGGCCAACCAAAAACCAACCAGACGACAGGGTCCAAACAAGCATATCAAGGCCTTGCCATTCATTAAACAAAAGAGAATACATAATTTAAACTTGCCATAGGCAATAAACAAAAGATACAATCTTTTCCAAATTGATTTAAACATTAAATGTTGATCAAGTCTTCTAAATGTTCTAAGTTTGATTGCAGTTATCTACCTCATCTAGGTACATGTCATTCTTGGTTTTCTAACTCACTAAGTTCATATGCATCATAACATAACATAATTACTACATCAAGAGTTTTAAACTAAATTCACATTAACATAAATATTCTTTACGCAGAACACTCAATGATCTAAAATCAAATATTTAGATTAATCAACCAACATATGATATTCATTTTCAAAATAAATCATCATTCTTATTCTTTTTCCAAATAAATAAACCACTCTCATATCTCCCAAAACCAACATATACCTTCCAAAAAAAATATGGAAATATACATATAAAGGAACGAAAGAAATAGATAAACTTTTCCCATTGAATTATAATTTCCCTTGCTTATATTAAAACAAATACATGATCTAAAGATATTAATACACACACACACACACACACACACACACACACACACACACACACACACACACACACACACACACACACACATATATATATATATCTTTCTCTCTCTATATACCCAAATTAATAAATTAATGACTAAACAATAATTATTATGCATTTGAAAGTATACAACAATCAGAATTCAGCAATTAATATATACTTATTAATATAAAATTATCACAATTAACATATATTTAAAACTATACATTAATTAATAATTAATACATAACTAATAAAATGTATTAATTAAATTTTAATAACATTTTATTTTATTTTATTTTTTTAAAAAAATCAAAATTTAAATTTAATAAAAAAAATAAAATTTGTTTTAACAGCCACACAGTTTTTGTCCTTTCTCAAAAACCTAGAACTTTATTTAAAAAAAATTTAAACAAAAGTTATAATGCAATGTCACAAAGAATCCCAAATTTTTTTGTAGAAACCTAGTTTGTAAATTTGAAGATATTGTTGACATTCTAAAACAACATTTTCTGTCATTTCTCAAAAACCCAGAACTTTATTTTTACAAAATTTATACAAAAGTTATAATGCAAATTCATGAAGAATCCCAAAATCTTTTGTAGAAACCTAGTTTGTAAATTTGGAGATATTGTTGACATTCTAAAACAACATAATAAAACTTCTAGAGGGGTTTCATTCTGGAACAAAATTTGGCAGCATAACAACATGCCAGGGAAGAATTTTTAAACCAAAATAACTAAATTTTGATAGCATATCCATACTAAAAAGAAATTTACTCACAAATTGACACACAAATTTAAGAAGGAAAATGAAGATTTCATTTCCAACCAGAGAAACTAACTATCAAACCAGAGAGAATTCAAGAAATTTAGAGAGTTTCAAAATTCAAAAATACCAAATCAAAATCCAAATCAACCAACCTACAAATGCTTTACTGGAAGACAAATTGTAGAAGAGCCATCCCAAATTCTTCAAGCAAATCAAAACCCCCCAAAATTTATATGCAAATTTCTCCTCCAAATGTCCAAACTTTCTCCATTTCGAAAAAAATAACTCTCTAAAACAAAATCCCCCCCAATCTTTTTCAAAACCTAGGTTAAATGCAAAGTTTTTTTTTGACCAAAAATCTCATTTCTAAAATAAAAAAACTTTTACACAATTTATTTCTAATTTCAAAAAATCAAAATGCCTCTTCCTCATTTAATTTCTAATTTTCTCCATTCTAACAAAATTAACCTTTATATTTCAAAATTTAATGAGGGTAGAATATTTTTAATTTAAATAAAATCCCCAAATTAATCTTTCACACTTTATCAAATATATATTAACTTGCTTTTCTAATTAAAATTGATTTTCTTTAAGTAACTAAAATCAACCTTTCTTATTTTTAAAGGCAAGAGATTAAATTAATTCTATTTCAAATTAATTTAAATATTTCCTTTCCAAAAGCATAATTAACTAAATTAATTCATTAAAATTTACCATTTAATTTAAACTAGCTACTAATTTGCATTGAACAATTCTAAATAATGATTAATCGCATAAAGGAAACTAATTTAATTTAGTCCCTTAATTTTTTAATGCATAAACATAACTTAATCAAATAAAATAAAATAAAAAGGATTAATCACTCAATTTAACCACACACACAAAACATGCAATCCAAGAAAGCTAACCCAACAGATGACCTACATATCCAAATGAAAAAGGAACCCGACGGACCACACACGATGCTCACTTGATTATGGCTAAGGCAAGACGAGGGTTTTACGACCACCTAATCCAAATTCTAAAGATGAAAAAGGTATACTCAACCTTGCAAATCCTGATGGAGATGAACCTCTCACCTAGGTGGTATTGTACCTGCAATTCTCCTGCAACCATGAGTCACGCAAGCATACATAAATATACATATTCAATGAAGGAGTTAGCTCGAGATTTATAGCAAGAATTAGGGAAACAATTAAACTTACATAAGAATTGATGCAAAAGCACAATAATAGGTATGCAGAATATTCATATATCTAATCTACAACATTACATAATGGTAATTTAACCATTCAAGAATGCCTCATAGGAAAAGTCAATCAAAGTCAAACCGGTTGTACAAGGCTGACTAGGGTAGGGCACTACATTTCTCCCCCCCAGGCTCTGACTTACTCCTCGAAGTCGTAAGGCTAAGCAGAAATCATAGAACACGCGTTAGCCCTGAAACTCATTTAACAATTATAAATCTGCACATATGAATCTTTTCATAAATAAATGAAACATTATTATTAAAACCTTTATGAATGTCATTATCCATTGGCATGATATATCTAAAACCATACACTTCTTAAAATATTCTAGGAATTATCCACAATCATAGCAGAGAAACAATAATTTTCTTCCTTTCATTACACCAATCAAGGCATTAAAAGAGGTAAACAACAATTACCATACTCATCTACCAAACAGGACAAGAAAACATGCCATCAAGACCAATTTCTTTTACCAATTCATCCTTTTTTTTTACAAAACTTTATCGCATAGAACTAGCTTCAACTATCAATTTCTACAACCAAGTTAACATTTCAATAAATAGGAGCAATGTAAATAGCTCAACTAGTTACACTTTCCAGGCATATAAGAACCTTTCCACTGACTATGTCCCATAACATAGTGACAAGTTAACACCATTTAACCCATGATTTCACATAATAACCATCCACATAACTAAAATTGCATAACACAAAAGGCCACATGTGAGCATGTCTAATGCTTGGTCAAGGATAACATGCACGATCAACACCTCTATGCCTGATCTCAGAACAAATATCATGATCATAAATATCCAACATCTCACTCAAGGGCTTGATGGTGCTAGGGTACACCATAGCAGTGCTACCTTCCATACAAGACCCTCATGAACACCCCTTGTTGCGTAAGGTGTTTAGCCTCCGAGAGATAGTCACCACTCATAGGTAGGTAGTGGATCCTAGTTGTCTCATAGCCTCACATACCCCCATCCTCAAGGTTCCCTACATCTACTTCCTCGTATACACTCATCCAAGACCGTCTCCTACGTTCTTGGAGAGGAATTCACATTGGAAAACAAGACCAGCATATGAAAACAATAAGGATAAACCAGTTTAGCCACCAAAGTATAGAAGAATAAAGATAATAATCGTCAATTCCAACAGTAAGGTAAGAAAATAATTAGGGAATTTGCAAGATCAAATCAAGTAAGCAAAAGATCACAAGATCGTGGCTAAACCTTCAAGGTGAAAATAAAATAAATTGCTGGCCCACAAGGAAGTAAATAATAAAAAAAAATATCATAAGTGCACATAACATCACTATGTGACTAGCATCTAGCCACCAACAAGGAAGGAAGGAACAATTGTCTAGCTATCGTAGTAGCTCATCATGTGGTGTGGCCTAGTCACACATCCACATGGCATGGCAGTGTGCATCTCAACATCACTCTGCATCACGTCGTCACACGGCATGGAAATGTCTACTACATCCCGCATCGTGTCTCAGCCCGGCATGACAATACTCCAAGTGGAAAGGACACGTAATGGACATATCTCGCATGGTAGTGTACCTTGCGGAAAAGGGCATGGACACATCACACCCCGCATAGCAATGTTCCTCTCAGGATACTCTGCGGGAAAAGGGCACGTGCACATCACACCCTGCATAGTGATCTTCCTCTCATGATACTCACTGTAAGCCAGAGGTATACATGGCTATGGTCTACCCACAAGTCTACCAATGCTAGTCAATTGGCAGCTCATGTGAAAAATAACATGCCTCTCATGAAGACAAGGCAAAAGAAGCTTCAATAAAACCCATCATTATGCTCAAGAACTGTCATCAATTATGCTCAAATACAGGATAGGAATAGGCTGGCATACATGAACCTCATAAATCGGCTCATCACAAGGGAAAGTATTGAGTACACCTATAATACAATTTCACTATATAACTATATTTTTCCTTGAAATAGGGAAGCTAAAGTCACTTCGTGTAAACATTACTCGTACGTCATTCCTTACTATTCAAGGAATGGTGACTTCTAATACTACCCCTTCACATACTCACTTATCAACAACCGTGGGTTGGCACTAAGTAAGGAAACAAATAAGCAACATTGCATAAATAGTATGGTTTCCCATACTCGTAAGCAAACATATCCTCCATGGTTTGATTACTTCACCATCCCATGGGCACACATAGCAAGCACGGGTTTCCTACAATACGCAAGGAATAGCTCCATCACTGCTTTAATCACATTTACGGGGGGTACTTTTCATTGTGCTATAATCTACTCAAGGAAGGTTTTAATTATGCCTTTCACATGAGTCACTAAATAAAGTTTACTCTAGATACACGTACTGAAATTCTTAACAATTCACCATTACATAAGAAATAACATGATTCTGATATCTTTCTCAAATTCCACTAAGAATTTGCATTCACACTACTAACTATGCAATTTTCTTTTCTAAAGCGAACAACTTTCCTCTTTCAATTAGAAGCCAAAAGCAAACATACAATTTCATATGCGTTATAAAAATTCTTCTTAAATCACTGCATTCTTAATACCATTTCAAAAAAAAAAAAAAAACCTTATAATTTAGGCAAGAGGAGGAAGAGAGAGTTGGAAAATCAACTATTTCCTACGAATACACAAGATCAACAAAATCACACTATATGCTCAGATATAAGTCTGTCATTTTAGTTGCATGGTTTTCTTTTCACTATCTTTTTAGGAGGATGCCAAAAAAACCTAACATGACATTTCCAATTATTATGGTTGCAATAGAATGTTCTAGTTCTCCGAACAAGAAAATAAGACAGACAATCTTTCGGTAATACAAGACCTTGAGAACACTCACTATTCTTAATTCAATACAATAATACATCAAAATCTGCAACCTAATAATTGAAAATCGAAATACGACAAGAAGGTAAATGAGGAGCTATCAACTAAATAATACACATTAATGCATACACATCAACAAGTCTTCCATTCACTCTTTCTAAGCACAATAAGACAATTATCTATATCCAAAGGAAAGTTAAATGGAACATTGCTAAAATAGGTCCTAAATCAAACTGGTTTGAAGAAGCACATAAAACAATCTTTCATGGAACACATTAACACACTCTCGAAGCTACTGTAACATGTTCCATTTTGATACTCCTCTGGCAAACAAGATAATTCCACATAGCAACAATTTACATATTAACATACATTACTTAAGATAGAATTTAAGTATGTTACTCCTACGAGACATATGGAGAATTCTTTAATGTAAAAATACAATTCTTCTCAATAACCAATATTAACCTTCAAACCAAAGCCCTTTTATAATCTAAAAACACGTAAGTGATATAAGGCTCACACAAGGGCTCAAGAAATTGCAACCTTTCTCTTGCAATAAGAGAACTTAAATCAGAGATAATTACCCATATCAAAACATTCTAATCTTTAGAGAAAGAGAGGAGTAAGGTCATAATCATTCAATTTACTACATAATAAGCATTTAATATTTTCCATACTAGTCCTTCAAGTGGACAACACTAAGATAGATCATCACCATAACAAGCACATTTCGTACTCTTAAATTCAAGACAACACCAAACAACCTAGAGGGGCTAGTCAAAAGAGTAAAACAAATCAAGAATGAAGGTACATACGAATCTCTTTCAGAATATGAGTAATCATAGACAAAGACATTAATAAGTAAACAAATCACATACAATCACTCCAAAAAACCCACATCAAGAAGGCGAAAACAGGGTGTGAACACACATGTTACACACAAGTAGGGTCTGTTCAATCACACTCACACAACAAGGAGGACAAGCATGCAACATAAGGTAGAAACACCTCACACCATCTAAGGGTACAAGCGAAACCAGAGATCCTAGTGTTACAACATGGGATTTGATACCAAGTGTAATGCCCCGCCAGGAAACCCTGAAGGGTTAAAGCTAAAACACTCAAATGGAGTGTAAATATATATATTTTTTAATAAGACACAACATTAAGATACATTGGAGTTATCTAATGCTTAGATAACACAACGGAAGACTAAACAAACCTAAGGAGTTTCCCAACGTGATTACATAACTTAACACCTAACTCAACTAGCGATATTTGATCCAATTAAGTAGGTTCTCTTAATTACATATTATTACTTAAGACATGGATATAATTTGTTCGGTGAATTAAAATAATAAATGATAGGACACATTCATCCATTTGGGATGAAGATGAGGTTAACATGAGTAAATTTACCCAATGAAGTTAAAACATAGATAACTTGTAAGTTCATCCATTTTAGATACATTATAGCTAATATATCGAAGTTCATTTATAAAGGTTAAGATGTGCATAACCAAATGGGTTCATCCATTATAGTTAAAATATAGTTAATGAGGTGAAGATCATTCCTTTAGATTGAAATGTAAATAATAAAAGATTTCGCCCATTATAGTTAAAGTATTGCTAAGAAGATGAAGTTCATTTATTTAGAATAAAACATAAATTACTAAATGAATTCCTACATTGTAATTAAAATATTTTTAAGAAGATGAAGCTCATTTATTAAGGTTAAAATGTAAATACCTAAATGAGTTCATCCATTTTAATTATAATGAAGCTAATATGATGAAGTTCATTCATTAGAATTACAATTTAAGAATTATGACGAGTTCATCCAATAATTGTTATCCATTCATAACGTTCAAACTTCTCCTTAACCCTATACCATGCATCTACTTTCATTTCATGCTTTAATTCTATCATAACTTTGTGAGTTCTTTCCATGCTTACTTATTTTCATTAACATTAACAGAATACATTCCTTCATGATCCATTTATTGCATTAAAAGATGACTACATACATGTATTACAATAAATCTCATCCGATCCACTTATACATTCTATCAAACTATCGTCCATACATACTAGCACTATCCATGAAACATGAGAGACAAAAGCATCACATAACACATAAATGATCTTGGAGTTCACCCCTAGAGGGCTACAGCTCTAGGTCTACTCAACTGCAAGACCCCTCTAGCAATTAACTAAGTTATAGTTACATAGTTTCTCGTCATTTACATTCCTGCCTTTTACGGAAGCAAAACCAATATACAAATGGCCAATTTGGACAATAAATCCTAAATGATCCCTACATAGAAACGGGTCCAACTAAGCATATTAAAAGCAATTACATAAGTCTCTTGTCTGATGGTACCCTAACTAGGGATTCAACCCACTATGGCCAACCACAAACCAGCTAGATGACAGGGTCCAAACAAGCATATCAAGGCCTTGCCATTCATTAAACAAAGTGAATACATAATTTAAACTTGCCATAGGCAATAACCAAAAGATACAATCTTTTCCAAATTGATTTAAACATTAAATGTCGATCAAGTCTTCTAAATGTTCTAAGTTTGATTGCAGTTATCTACCTCATGTAGGTACATGTCGTTCTTGGTTTTCTAACTCACTAAGTTCATATGCATCATAACATAACATAATTACTGCATCACAAGTTTTAAACCAAATTCACATTAACATAAATATTCTTTACGCAAAACACCCAATGATGTAAAATCAAATATTGATATTAATCAACTAACATATGATATTCATTTTCAAAATAAATCATCATTCTTATTCTTTTTCAAAATAAATAAACCACTCTCATATCTCCCAAAACCAGCATATACCTTCCAAAAAAAATTGGAAATATACATATAAAGGAATGAAAGAAATAGATAAACTTTTCCCATTGAATTATAATTTCCCTTGCTTATATTAAAACAAATACACGATCTAAAGATATTAATTAGTATATATCTCTCTGTCTATATATATACCCAAATTAATAAATTAATGACTAAACAATAATTATTATGCATTTCAAAGTATACACCAATCAGAAATCAACAATTAATATATACTCATTAATATATATTAATATAAAATTATCACAATTAACATATATTTAAAACTATACATTAATTAATAATTAATATATAACTTGTAATAACCCACCATAATTGATTCAACAAAATTGAGTATTCTTTTTTTTTTTTGTGTTTAATTTATTCATTATGTTTTATTCAATTGCATACTCTAGGCATCCATCCATTAGGATTAGGCAGTCATCCATCCGGGATGAGCATCTAACCATACAGGTTAGGCAATTGTCCATACGAGACATAAGATTCCATCTATCCAATACAGGATAGGCATCTACCCATACGGGGTAGGCATCTATCCAAACGGGATAGGCATCTACCCATACGGAGTAGGCAACTATCCAAATGGGATAGGAGATGCTCTGGCCAGAGAGTTAGACTCATCGGGACCATTCGGGTCCTGAGCCACTCACTAAGTACTTCACTCTTCTAATAGAAGTGCACCAAGGTCACCGTCCTTAGGAGTAATTAAAAAATACAAGCTTGAATTCCGCCTCGGGAAGTCAAGCGAATCCATATGGGATTCCTTCCGAGTATGCATTGAATTTCTTTTCCAATTTAATTATCTTATCTTTCAAATAACATTCTTACTCAACCAAGCCTAGACCCCACCCATGAACACCTGAGTACGAGGGATAACTCCATCCCAAGACTACCTACATACCCGCTTCGGCACAGGATCAAAGCATAAAGTATGTAGTTCTATTTTCTATTCTATGGTTTGATGTAAACTGATTTGTGGGTACGCAACCCTTTCTAGGGTCAATGTCCCAGATAGTTTCTCTGTGGTTGCTACCCACAATGGTAGCGCTTAAGCGAAGGCTCAAGATGGCCTATTGCTTGTGGCCTAAAATAACTAGATCCTAATTCTTATCATGAGCATCACCCTTGACCAAATTGCAAATCACCAATATCTCTTCAAGATAAAAAAAAAAAAACAATTTCATGAGAGCATTTAACTTGACCATCCCTAAAAGGGGTTTACTATGGTTTAACTCAACGGATGTGAAATCATTTAAAAGTTATCTTATTAGATTATCGATCCAAGGGGGATTACCCCCCCTTGGATTTTAACTTCCAAGTGTCCCTTATTACTCCCTGATGATTTATAGGGACGATGCCACAGACGTCGTTGATGCAACTTTATTAGGCGTTAAGTGCAGTAGTTCAACACGATGACATTACCCGTAAGCGTGACCCAGAGGCACCGTATATACTGAATGCTACTAGTTTTGGTTTTCCAACTTCCTTTGATTAGTTTCTAACTTATAATAACATCATGTTGAAAAATAGTTATGAACTTAGACATTGCAAAGCCAATTTAATTGAAATAACTATGGAATAAAAGAATCATAACTAGAATTATTTATTCAAAAACTTGAATATAATTTGCATAATAATGAAAGTTAGGTAACTTGTATACCAACAATTAAATGTATAATTTGCATGAAGATGGAAACACCAAATAATTAAATCAACGTAAGATATATGCATGAAGTGAAGGCAAGGTAAGTTGCACGCGAAAATGCCGCTTATATAATCACTAGTCCCAACATAAAATTTAGCTTATGTCATTTAATCACCAAGTGGATCTTAGGACGACCTAATATAAATTTATTAAAACTAGTTTATAAATTAAAAAAAAAATTCTTAAGTTTAAAAATTTTAGTAACTAAAATTTATTTACATAAAAAAAAGAATTTTTTAAATAACTTAAAATCTTAACATATATATAAAAAAAAAAATTAAAAAAAAAGGGGCCATGTTGCCATCGAACTAAGTTCGATTGGCACGCATATGGTTTAAATGGGAGTGGGACCCCACGGTCCCCTCCACTAACTTGCGGCCACTGCCGTAGTAGTGCTCGCAGGCTAGTGGAGGGTACTGTAATGGTACCACTCTCCCTGTGGAGTACTATCTCCGTCCACCTGCGAGCCGGTACGCATAGCTCACACAGACCTTTTTGTGCCATGTCACATCAATCCCATAATGCATTAAGGTTCATAAAAGTTGTTACTATTATCATATATATATATATATATTGTGTCTAAAGTTCCCAGTTTAATTTTTTTTTAAAAAACTAGAATAGTTTAATTTTATTTAAACCCAGAATATGAGAGGTAAGGTATTAATGTGAACAATAAGAATTCACTTGCAGTAGAAAAAACACAGAGTAATAATAAACCAGAATACAAAAATGAGACAATATGGATTTACATATTGGAGTGATTAACACAAAGACTAAACTAGAATACAGAAATGAAGCAATATGGATCTGCATATTGGAGAATACAGAGAGTATTTCACAGAGGGACTCATTCCTTGGTTTTCAACTGTTATTTTTCCAGAGAGGAGTAGATAACCAAACTAGAACAAATGAGAATATTACAGGAAAATTATTCACAGCGAATCCTATCCTTTCTTTCAGCAATTTTTCGCAAAAAATATATAACCAGATAATGGAAAATATGCATAGAATCAAATGAGAAACATATAGAAATATCCACAGCGAGATCTATGAGATTCAGATTTTTATTCAAAAACCAGGGAGGTGAATTTAGAAAAAGGAGATAAGATGGATCTAATCTAGTTCTTTAGCAAGAATCGACCTAATTCTTATCAAGAAATTTAAACAAATTGATCTAATTCCTATCAAAAATTGAAAACAAATTGATCTAATTCCTATCAAGAATTTGAAAACAAATTGATCTAATTTCTTAAACAAATTGATCTAATCTAATTTGCAGCAAGAATAAGATGCATGATAAAGTAAAACTAAATTGAAAGAACCTGGATGCTTGAAATTGATGTAGAATCCCCTATGAATCCTTCAATTAGTCTCTCTTGATCCTTCAAACTTGAAAGAAGTCCTCTAAGGCAATCTTAGTTATTTTCAAAATGAAATATGACTACAAAAGAAAAATTTACTTGAGAGAAGAATTTCCTTATGGAATAACCAACTCCCATTTTTGAAAACTTGCATATCATTTATAAGAAAAATCCCTCTATTCCACTACCTAAATTTTTAATTAAAAAAAAGAGATTCTTTCCCAATTTTGGACTTCATGCAAATTGATTAGACTTAGTGGGAGGAGTTACATGCAAGGTGGTGGAGAATCCTCTAGAAGCTTCTTATTCTTCCTACAACATGTACCGTAATTGGGTGAGAAAAATTAAATAAATAATTAAGAAAAAAGTATATTTTCCATGTGTGTGTGTGAGTTTTATTATTTTATCCTTTTATGATATTCATTCAATCATTTAAATAGTTTATCCAAAAAAATATACTAGAGTTTGTATTTTAAATCCAAAAGTGATAAAGGAGGGTTGTGACATAACTAATAAAATGTATTAATTAAATTTTAATAACATTAAAACATTTTATTTTATTTTATTTTTTTTAAAAAATCAAAATTTAAATTTAATAAAAAAAATAAAATTTGTTTTAACAACCACACAATTTTTGTCATTTCTCAAAAACCCAGAACTTTACTTTTACGAAATTTATACAGAAGTTATAATGCAAAGTCATGAAGAATCCCAAAAAATTTCGTAGAAACTTAGTTTGTAAATTTGGAGATATTGTTGACATTCTAAAACAGAATTTTCTATCATTTCTCAAAAACCCAGAACTTTATTTTTACGAAATTTATATAAAAGTTATAATGCAAAGTCATGAAGAATCCCAAAAAATGTCGTAGAAACCCAGTTTGTAAATTTGGAGATATTGTTGACATTCTAAAATAGCATAATAAAACTTCTACAGGGGTTTCATTTTGGAACAAAATTTGGCAGCATAACAACATGCCAGGGAAGAATTTTTAAACCAAAATAACTAAATTTTGATAGCATATCCATACTAAAAAGAAATTTACTCACAAATTGACACACAAATTCAAGAAGGAAAATGAAAATTTCATTTCCAATCAGACAAACTAACTATCAAACCAGAGAGAATTCATGAAATTTAGAGAGTTTCAAAATTCAACAATACCAAATCAAAATCCAAATCAACCAACCTGCAAATGCTTTACTGGAAGACAAATTGTAGAAGAGCCATCCCAAATTCTTCAAGCAAATCAAAACCCCCCAAAATTTGTATGCAAAGTTCTCCTCCAAATGTCCAAACTTTCTCCATTCCAAAAAAAACAACTCTCTACAAAAATATCCCCCCAATCTTTTCCAAAACCTAGGTTAAATGCAAAGTTTTTTTTTTTGACCAAAAATCTCATTTCTAAAATAAAAATACTTTTACACAATTTATTTCTAATTTCGAAAAATCAAAATGCCTCTTCCTCATTTAATTTCTAATTTTCTCCATTTTAACAAAATTAACCTTTATATTCCAAAATATAATGAGGGTAAAATATTTTTAATTAAAATAAAATCCCCAAATTAATTTTTCACACTTTATCAAATATATATTAACTTGCTTTTCTAATTCAAATTGATTTTCTTTAAATAACTAAAATCAATCTTTCTATTTTTAAAAGGCAAGAGATTAAATTAATTCTATTTCAAATTAATTTAAATCTTTCCTTATCAAAAACATAACTAACTAAATTAATTCATTAAAATTTACCATTTAATTTAAACTAGCTACTAATTTGCATTGAACAATTCTAAATAACGATTAATCGCATAAAGGAAACTAATTTAATTTAGTCCCTTAATTTTTTAATGCATAAACATAACTTAATAAAATAAAATAAAATAAAATAAAAAGGATTAATCACTCATTTTAACCACACACACAAAACACGCAATCCAAGAAAGCCAACCCAACAGATGACCTACATACCCAAATGAAAAAGGAACTCGACAAACCACACATGACGCTCACTTGATCATTGCTAAGGCAAGACGAGGGTTTTTATGAACACCTAATCCAAATTCTAAAGATGAAAAAGGTATACTCAACCTTGCAAATCCTGATGGAGACGAACCTCACACCTAGGCGGTATTGTACCTACAATTCTCCTGCAACCATAAGTCACGCAAGCATACATATATATACATATTCAATGAAGGCGTTAGCTTGAGATTTATAGAAAGAATTAGGGAAACAATTAAACTTACATAAGAATTGATGCAAAAGCACAATAATAGGTATGCAGAATATTCATATATCTAATCTACAACATTACATAATGGTAATTTAACCATTCGAGAATGCCTCATAGGAAAATTCAACCAAAGTCAAACCAGTTGTACACGGCTGACTAGAGTAGGGCACTAAATTTCTCCCCCCCAGGCTCTGACGTACTCCTGGAAGTCATAAGGCTAAGCAGAAATCATACAACACGCATTAGCCCTAAAACTCATTTAACAATTATAAATTTGCACATATGAATCTTTTCATAAATAAATGAAACATTATTACTAAAACCTTTATGAATGTCATTATCCATTGGCACGATATATCTAAAACCATACACTTCTTAAAATATTCTAGGAATTATACACAATCATAGCAGAGAAACAATAATTTTCTTCCTTTCATTACACCAATCAAGGCATTAAAAGAGGTAAACAACAATTACCATACTCATCTACCAAACAGGATAAGAAAACATGCCATCAAGACCAATTTCTTTTACCAATTCATCCTTTTTTTTAACAAAACTTTATCGCATAGAACTAGCTTCAAATATCAATTTCTACAACCAAGTTAACATTTCAATAAATAGGAGCAACATAAATAGCTCAACTGGTTACACTTTCCAGGCATATAAGAACCTTTCCAATGACTATGTCCCATAACATAGTGACAAGTTAACACCATTTAACCCATGATTTCACATAATATCCATCCACATAACTGAAATTACATAACACAAAAGGCCACATGTGAGCATGTCTAATGCTCGGTCAAGGATAACATGCACGATCAACACCTCTATGCCTGATCTCAGAACAAATATCATGATCATAAATATCCAACATCTCACTCAAGGGCTTGATGGTGCTAGGGTACACCATAGCGGTGCTACCTTCCATACAAGACCCTCATGAACACCCCTTGTTGCATAAGGTGTTTAGCCTCCAAGAGATAGTCACCACTCATAGGTAGGTAGTGGATCCTAGTTGTCTCACAGCCTCACATACCCCCATCCTCAAGGTTCCCTACATCTACTTCCTCGTATACACTCATCCAAGACCGTCTCCTACGTTCTTGGAGAGGAATTCACATTGCAACACAAGACCAGCATATGAAAACAATAAGGATAAACCAGTTTAGCCACCAAAGTATAGAAGAATAAAGATAATAATCGTCAATTCCAACAGTAAGGCAAGAAAATAATTAGGGAATTTGCAAGATCAAATCAAGTAAGAAAAAGATCAGAAGATCGTGGCTAAACCTTCAAGGTCCAAATAAAATAAATTGCTAGCCCACAAGGAAGTAAATAATAAAAAAAAATATCATAAGTGCACATAACATCACTATGTGACTAGCATCTAGCCACCAACCAGGAAGGAAGGAACAATTGTCTAGCTATCGTAGTAGCTCATCATGTGGTGTGGCCTAGTCACACATCCACATGGCATGGCAGTGTGCACCTCGACATCACTCCACATCACGTCGTCATGCGGCATGGCTCTACCTTAAACCTATCGGTAGGCCACATGGCAATGTCTGTAACATCCTGTATCGTGTCTCAGCATGGCATGGCAATACTCCAAGCGGAAAGGACATGTAATGGATGTATCCCACATGGTAGTGTACCTCGTGGAAAAGGGCATATGCACATCACACCCCGTATAGCAACGTTCCTCTCAGGATACTCGCTGTAAGGAAGAGGTATACATGGCTATGGTCTACCCACAAGTCTACCAATGCTAGTCAATTGGCAGCTCATGTGAAAAATAACATGCCTCTCATGAAGACAAGGCAAAAGGTGCTTCAATAAAATGCATCATTATGCTCAGAACTATCATCAATTATGCTCAAATAAAGGATAGGAATAGGCTGGCATACATGAACCTCATAAATCAGTTCATCACAAGGGAAAGTATTGAGTACACCTATAATACAATTTCACTATATAACTATATTTTTCCTCAAAATAGGGAAGCTAAAGTCGCTTCATGTCAACATTACTCGTACGTCATTCCATACTATTCAAGGAATGCTGACTTCTAATACTACCCTTTCACATACTAACTTATCAACAACCCGTGGGTTGGCACTCAGTAAGGAAACAAATAACCAACATCGCGTAAATAGTATGGTTTCCCATACTCGTAAGCAAACATATTCTCCATGGTTGATTACGTCACCATCCCATGGGCACACATAGCAAGCACGAGTTTCTTATAATACACAAGGAATAGCTCCATCACTGGTTTACTTACATTTATGGGGGGTACTTTTCATTGCGCTATCATCTACTCAAGGAAGGTTTTAATTATGCCTTTCACATGAATCACTAAATAAAGTTTACTCAACATACACATACTGAAGTTCTTAAAAATTCACTATTACATAAGGAAATAACATCATTCTAATATCTTTCTCAAATTCCACTAAGAATTTGCATTCACACTACTACCTATGCAATTTTCTTTTCCAAAGTGAAAAACCTTCCTCTTTCAATTAGAAGCCAAAAGCAAACATATAATTTCATATGTGTTATAAAAATTCTTCTTAAATCACTAAATTCTTAATACCATTTCAAAAAAAAAAAAGACCTTATAATTTAGGCAAGAGGAGGAAGAGAGAGTTGGAAAACCAACTATTTCCTACGAATACACAAGATCAACAAAATCACACTATATGCTCATATATAAGTCTATCATTTTAGTTGCATGGTTTTCATTTCGCTATCTTTTTAGGAGGATGCCAAAAAAACCTAACATGACATTTCAAATTATTATGGTTGCAATAGAATGTTCTAGTTCTGCAAACAAGAAACTAAGATAGACAATCTTTCAGTAATACAAGACCTTGAGAACACTCACTATTCTTAATTCAATACAACAATACATCAAAATCTGCAACCTAATCATTGAAAATTGAAATACGACAAGAAGGTAAATGAGGAGCTATCAACTAAATAATACACATTAATGGATACACATCAACAAGTCTTCCATTCGCTCTTTCTAAGCACAATAAGACAATTATCTATATCCAAAGGAAAGTTAAATGGAACATTGCTAAAATAGGTCCTAAATCAAACTAGTTTGAAGAAGCACATAAGACAATCTTTCATGGAACACATTAACACACTCTCGAAGCTACTGTAACATGTTCCATTTTGATACTCCTCTTACAAACAAGATAATTCCACATAGCAACAATTTACATATTAACGTACATTACTTAAGATAGAATTTAATTATGTTACTCCTACAAGACATATGGAGAATTCTTGAATGTAAAAATACAATTCTTCTCAATAACCAATATTAACCTTCAAACCAAAGCGCTTTTATAATCTAAAAACACATAAGCGATATAAGGCTCACACAAGGGCTCAAGAAATCGCGACCTTTCTCTTGCAATAAGAGAACTCAAATTAGAGATAATTACCCATATCAAAACATTCTAATCTTTAGAGAGAGAGAGAGGAGTAAGGGTCATAATCATTCAATTTACTACATAATAAGCATTTAATATTTTCCATACTAGTCCTTCAAGTGGACAACACTAAGATAGATCATCACCATAACAAGCACATTTCGTACTCTTAGATTCAAGACAACACCAACCAACCTAGAAAGGCTAGTCAAAAGAGTAAAACAAATCAAGAACAAAGGTACATATGACTCTCTTTTAGAATATGAGTAATCGTAGACCAAGACATTAATAAGTAAACAAAGCACATACAATCACTCCAAAGCACCCACATCAAGAAGGTGAAAACAGGGTGTGAACACACATGTTACACACAAGTAGGGTCTGTTCAATCACACTCACACAACAAGGAGGACAAGCATGCAACATAAGGTAGAAACACCTCACACCAACTAAGGGCACAAGTGAAACCAGAGATCCCAGTGTTGCAACATGGGCTCTGATACCAAGTGTAATGCCCCGCCAGGAAACCTCGAAGGGTTAAAGCTAAAACACTCAAATCGAGTGTAATTTTTTTTTTTTTAATAATAAGACACAACATTAAGATACATTGGAGTTATCTAATGCTTAGATAACACAACAGAAGACTAAACGAACCTAAGGAGTTTCCCAATGTGATTACGTAACTTAACACCTAACTCAACTCGCGACATTTGATCCAATTAAGCAGGTTCTCTTAATTACATATTATTACTTAAGACATGGATATAATTTGTTCGGTGAATTAAAATAATAAATGATAGGACACATTCATCCATTTGGGATGAAGATGAGGTTAAAATGAGTAAATTTACCCAATGAAGTTAAAACATAGATAACTTGTAAGTTCATCCATTTTAGATACATTATAGCTAATATATCAAAGTTCATTTATAAAGGTTAAGATGTGCATAACCAAATGGGTTCATCCGTTATAGTTAAAATATAGTTAATGAGGTGAAGATCATTCATTTAGATTGAAATGTAAATAATAAATGAGTTCACCCGTTATAGTTAAAGTATTGCTAAGAAGATGAAGTTCATTTATTTAGAATAAAACATAAATAACTAAATGAGTTCCTACATTGTAATTAAAATATTTTTAAGAAGATGAAGCTCATTTATTAAGGTTAAAATGTAAATACCTAAATGAGTTCATCCATTTATTTAGAATGAAGCTAATATGATGAAGTTCATTCATTAGAATTATAATTTAAGAATTATGATGAGTTCATCCAATAATTGTTATCCATTCATTACGTTCAAACTTCTCCTTAACCCTATACCATGTATCTACTTTCATTTCATGCTTTAATTCCATCATAACTTTGTGAGTTCATTCCATGCTTACTTATTTTCATTAACATTAACAGAATACATTCCTTCATGATCTATTTATTGCATTAAAAGACAACTACATACATGCATTACGATAAATCTCATCCGATCCACTTATACATTCTATCAAACTATCGTCCATACATACTAGCACTATCCATGAAACATGAGAGACAAAAGCATCACATAACACATAAATGATCTCGGAGTTCACCCCTAGAGGGCTACATCTCCAGGTGTGCTCAATTGTAAGACCCCTCTGGCAATTAACTAAGTTATAGTTACATAGTTTCTCATCATTTACATTCCTACCTTTTAGGCAAGCACAACGAATATACAAATGGCCACTTCAGACAATAAATCCTAAATGATCCCTACATAGAAACGGGTCCAACTGAGCATATTAAAAGCAATTTCATAGGTCTCTTGTCTGATGGTACCCTAACTAGGGATTCGACCCACTATGGCCAACCACAAACCAACCAGATGACAGGGACCAAAGAAGCATATCAAGGCCTTGCCATTCATTAAACGAAAGCGAATACATAATTTAAACTCGTCATAGGTAATAACCAAAAGATACAATCTTTTCCAAATTGATTTAAACATTAAATTTCGATCAAGTCTTCTAAATGTTCTAAGTTTGTTGCAGTTATCTACCTCATCTAGGTACATGTCGTTCTTGGTTTTCTAACTCACTAAGTTAATATGCATCATAACATAACATAATTACTACATCACGAGTTTTAAATCCAAATTCACATTAACATAAATATTCTTTACGCAGAACACCCAATGATATAAAATCAAATATTCAAATTAATCAACTAACATATGATATTCATTTTCAAAATAAATCATCATTCTTATTCTTTTTCAAAATAAATAAACCACTCTCATATCTCCCAAAACCAACATATACCTTCCAAAAAAAAATGGAAATATACATATAAAGGAACGAAAGAAATAGATAAACTTTTCCCATTGAATTATAATTTTCCTTGCTTATATTAAAACAAATACACGATCTAAAGATATTAATTAGTATATATCTCTCTCTTTATATATATCCAAATTAATAAATTAATGACTAAACAATAACTATTATGCATTTGAAAGTATACACCAATCAGAAATCAACAATTAATATATACTTATTTAATATATATTAATATAAAATTATCACAATTAACATATATTTAAAACTATACCTTAATTAATAATTAATATATAACTAATAAAATGTATTAATTCAATTTTAATAACATTAAAACATTTTATTTTATTTTATTTTTTTAAAAAAATCAAAATTTAAATTTAATAAAAAAAATAAAATTTGTTTTAATAGCCACACGATTTCTGTCATTTCTCAAAAACCCAGAACTTTATTTTTGCAAAATTTATATAAAAGTTATAATGCAAAGTCACGAAGAATCCCAAAAAATTTCATAGAAACTCAGTTTGTAAATTTGGAGATATTGTTGACATTCTAAAACAGCATTTTCTATCATTTCTCAAAAACCCAGAACTTTATTTTTACGAAATTTATATAGAAGTTATAATGCAAAGTCATGGAGAATTTTAAATTTTTTTGTAGAAACCCAGTTTGTAAATTTTGAGATATTGTTGACATTCTAAAACAGCATAATAAACTTCTACAGGGGTTTCATTCTGGAACAAAATTTGGCAGCATAACAACATGCCAGGGAAGAATTTTTAAACCAAAATAACTAATTTTTGACAGCATATCCATACTAAAAAGAAATTTACTCACAAATTGACAGACAAATTTAAGAAGGAAAATGAAGATTTCATTTCCAATCAGACAAACTAACTATCAAACTAGAGAGAATTCATGAAATTTAGAGAGTTTCAAAATTCAACAATACCAAATCAAAATCAAAATCAACCAACCTGCAAATGCTTTCCTTGAAGATAAATTGTAGAAGAGCCATCCCAAATTCTTCAAGCAAATCATGTGAGGCCCTACCCCGACTCATCCTGACATTTTCTGTTATTTTCATATTGAGACTATTATGGATGCTTTATTTTATGCATTATGGATTTAGAACCTATATGATTCCATGATTTGGATCACACTGACGTATATTGATGCTTCATTTTATGCATTATGATTATGAAACTTTATATGTTGCTAGAATAGAATTATTTTGAAATGATGTATGTCATTATTAGATTTGTAGGACTTCATTTTGATGATAGAAATAGGATGCTTATTATATGAATGGTTCAATTTTGAGGAGTATGATAATTGCTTATGTGAAATCAAATTTAAATGAATGGGATATTGAATTATTATTGTCAAATGTATGAGTGTTTGATGTGCAATGAAATCCATGTGTTTAATTATATATATAATTGTGATTATTTGGAATTACTAATGTGTTAATTGAGATGCACAGGAAAATTATCCATGTGACCATGGAAATAATATGGAGAACCAAACCTAGACCTATGTACGTTTGTTAAGCCAGGGGTTGTCTATTTGGAGAGACAACACCCCATTTGTATTGTATTTTATTTGTGAAAGTAAATGATGCATGAGTGTTAAATTGATTTTATGTATATGTGTAATCCTACAAGAGACAAATTCCATGTGTGATTTTTATATTGTATTTTATTGTGTCACTTGACATATGTGCTGATTAGTGTCATTGATTTTGACTTGTCTCTTGGAGGGAGTTTTGTTTCTACCAAAGCCATTCAAACACATGAGTGTGGTCCCAAATTTGCCTTGGGTAGGGAGTCTTGGGAGTGGTCAACTCAGGTTTGACCCGTAGGTTAACTTCAGTTGGGTTTCTAAGGGGTCAAATGGACTCCTAGGGTTAGTTTTAGGGCTTTTCCAAAGGTCCAAAGGGTATACCTATGGGTTAGGGGTATTTTTATACATGTGACTACTCCCATGTGACTGTTTAGTCACCTCAAAAAGTGGTTTTCCCAAGGTGAGCAAAAAATCAACTTAGAAGGTTCCTCCTAGGATAGACAACCTTCCCTTTTGGTGTCAAACTCTCTTCCCCATCCTCTCTCACCTTTTCCCTTTCCAGTTTTAGCAACATGTAAGTGGTTGGGAAGTGTGAGAGAGGCCTTCTTAGGCAAGGATTAGGGACTTAGTGAGTAATCACCCACTCTCCATTGTTGGAGATTATGCAATTTTTGAAAATAGTTGTAGGATAGAATTCTTGGTGAAGTGTTGGTGAAGAGTTTTTGTGTGGATTTGGGTTGCTCATCCCCAACTAAGCCTATCATACCTATTGGCAGATTAAGGTTGGTTTTAATTCCTTTTAAGTTATGTTGTTTATGTTGTTTTGAAAGAAAGAAATGCTTGTATGAAAATATGTGTATATGTAATTTGCTTTGTAGGAGAAAGATGTATATTTTTCCTTCCTTGCTTTTTTTTTTTTTTATGTGTTCTTGTTTTGGGAGTGTCCAAGGCCTACTACTCTTGGGAGAGTAGGATGTTCTTAGGGTGGAAGAAGTATGACAGCCTTGGGTGAGAGGCTCTCCTTATGGAGAGTGATCTCAAGGGTGTCCTTTGTGACCCTTGCTGCATAGCCTTGTGTATGCATTTGGGGGTCATAAGGGGAGAAAATATGGCTTTTATGCCTTTGGGGGGCATAAGGTGTGGAGATGAATTTGTTGTATTTTATTTTGCCATGAGGTGGCTTGAGTTGTATTATGCTTGCAGTCTCCCCAATGGTATTTGGTCCACTTCCACCCGTGGAAAGATCATCACAAGTTGTGGTGAGAGTGTAGCTTGGGATGGGAAAATGCATGTTGAGTGTTTGCCCTTTGTTTGTTGTGTTTGTTTGTTTTGTTTTTGACCCGTCTAGTGCTTGGTTCTCCAAGCTCGGGGGTGGCTTCTAGTAAGCCTAGGCTGGGAGGTGAGCACTCCATGGTCAAGTTGTATTTTATTGCAGGTTGCTTGGGATGGGAAGGAAAAGATGAAGAGATTTGTTGTTGTTTTATGTTGCAGAAAAGTTAAAAGAAAAATGTATTTAATATTGTAGCTTGTAAGAAAAAAAAAGAAAAGAGGAGTCAATGTTGTATTTACTTTCCAAAAGCCAATTAATGTATGTATTTTATTATAAGTTCTTATCCAATGGAAAGGAGAGGCTAGTAGGGTTTCAATCCCTTTTATAATGCTATCTTCATTGTATTCAAAGAAAAAAAAATGCTTAAAGAAATGCATGATTTTACTTAGTTATTTTTGCAAAAATTAAATGCATAAGTTTTATTAAGTTCTATGGTTTAAAATATATATATATATATATATATATATATATATATATATATATATATATATATATATATATATATATATATATATATATATATATATAAGTTGTTGCATTCATGTTTCCCTTTGAAATTTAAAATTCCTTTTATTCTTCATGCAAATAAAATTATGGAAATAAGGAATATCATGCATATAGGCCTCTTGAGCTAAATACAATTACTAAATGTGTTAAATAGGTTTAATCTATCTATCTTTAAGTTGATTTACATGTTTTCTAGGCTAATGTAGTTGCTGTTAAAAATTATTGTTTTTTGTCATTTTATTAGTTGCAGAACAATAAAGCTAATTAGTGTTCCATTTCCAAAGTTACAATCTAAGTCTTAAAAAGGAAAATAGATAGGCTAGAGCTTGCTGTCAATGTTTATTTTAAATAAGATAGAAATGAATAGAATGCCTTAATAAACAAAGAAAAAAATATAAATCATGCAGATTTACATATAAAAAATATATATATATACCTTCATCTATAGCTTCTGTCATTATTTTACTAATTTCTGCATGATTATATAGACTTAAAAATACTGAAAAAAAAAGGGAAAGGAGGAAACTCATAAACTTGTTTAAGTAAGTTATTTAAAACATATATATATATATATATATATATATAGATAGAGAGAGAGAGAGAGAGAGAGAGAGAGAGAGAGGGAGAGAGAGGGAGAGAGAGGGAGAGAGAGAGAGAGAGAGAGAGAGAGAGAGAGAGATGTACATTTTATTCATTTAGATGTTTTATTTTGAAGTTTGCATATTTCAAAAAAAAACTATATATATATATATACAAATAAATGTTAAACGTTTAAAAAAAAAGAAATTAATTTTTTTTTTTTTATCAATGTGCAGACCAGGGGAAGCAGACCGGGGGAAGGGCCAAGAAACCCTACCCCCACCGGTCATCTCCCTCACCCCTTGCGGGCACCACAGTGAGCAGACGCCGCTCGCTGTGGGCCATCCGCAGTGGGCAGGGCGAAGCCCGCCACTACGACAACCCCCAGTGGTGGTGACCACCACTGTGGTAACCCGTAGTGGGCGACAGCCGCCACTGTTGGTGGATGACGGCCGCTCCCTATGGGGTACCACAGTGGCTGCCACTCGGCTCTCCCCTCTCATGCAAGCCACTTGGCCCCCGCCTTGAGTGCCTCGGCTCCCACACAGGCCTATACAGCCCGAAAAGAAATATAGGCGGCGCCTTCCACTTCCACGACCTGCACACACCACACACACAAAAAAAAACATGCATACACATCTACAAAGCCCTAACCCAATTTTTGGGTTAGGGAAAAACACACAAAGAAAATGAAGAAAAATATATAT
Organism: Cryptomeria japonica; assembly: GCF_030272615.1. Taxonomy (NCBI): domain Eukaryota; kingdom Viridiplantae; phylum Streptophyta; class Pinopsida; order Cupressales; family Cupressaceae; genus Cryptomeria; species Cryptomeria japonica. Next base: position 531,530,546 of record NC_081411.1, read on the forward strand.
AAATTATAAAAATAAGGGATGTGTGTGAATAAAAGTTTAGGGTTGTTCAAAAAAAGTATATGCAACCATAACCCAATTTCAGGTTAGGGTTAGCATATGGACCTTTTGGGTTCTTTTAAAAGTAAAAAAAGAAAAGAAAAAAGAACCCCATTAATCTTTGAAAAAATATATATATATATATATATTTGTGTGTGTGAATATATTTTTACATTCCCTCACACTTGCTTATATATATATATATATATATATATATATATATATATATATATATATATATATATATATATATATATATATATATATATATATATATATATATATATATATATATATATATAAAAGCAAGTGTGAGGGAATGTAAAAATATATTCACACACACAAATATATATATATATATATATATATATATATATATATATATATATATCTTAGATAAATAGCTATCTACACATATATATGTATGTAATCAAATTTTATATTATGGAATCAAATAGTTTATTTGAAAATTATTTTAAACCACTTTCAATTATTATAGGAATGAAGAAGTTTGTTTTCTAATAAGATGTTTTAAAAAACTCCTTGGGAGGATAAATCTTTAGGAAATTAAATGACATATGTAGGGTCAAGTTGGCCCCCTCTTTAAATTTTAAATTATAAGGTATTTTAATTTATGGAAATTTTATTTAATAGGTTTATTTAATCTAAGAGCTAGGGCAAATTAATTTAGACCCTAGGCAATTAAAGAACTATATGAGAGTATTAATATCCCCTATCAATTAATTTGGAGATTATTTGTTAAAGTGAGTTTAATTATTTATCAATGGAAGATAATATTAATTCTGTTGGAGAATTATAATCCTGCTTTAAACTTAGATGGTTTTTTGCCAAATTGGTTTAGTTATTAGATTTCACTCAAACATAGTTAAGACCAAACTAGTTTTGCATTATTTTAATAAGTTAGTTGTACTAGGATTAAGTATTTTTAAAAGAAGAAAAAAAAAATTATTCCGTTTGTGCCCAAAAGTTTGGGCATGACAAATCAAAACCCCCCAAAATTTGTATGCAAATTTCTCCTCCAAATGTCCAAACTTTCTCCATTCCAAAAAAAACAACTCTCTAAAAAAAATCCCCCCAATCTTTTCCAAAACCTAGGTTAAATGCAAAGTTTTTTTTTTTGATCAAAAATCTCATTTCTAAAATAAAAATACTTTTACACAATTTATTTCTAATTTCGAAAAATCAAAATGCCTCTTCCTCATTTAATTTCTAATTTTCTCCATTTTAACAAAATTAACCTTTATATTCCAAAATATAATGAGGGTAAAATATTTTTAATTAAAATAAAATCCCCAAATTAATCTTTCACACTTTATCAAATATACATTAACTTGCTTTTCTAATTAAAATTGATTTTCTTTAAATAACTAAAATCAACCTTTCTATTTTTAAAAGGCAAGAGATTAAATTAATTCTATTTCAAATTAATTTAAATCTTTCCTTTCCAAAAACATAACTAACTAAATTAATTCATTAAAATTTACCATTTAATTTAAACTAGCTACTAATTTGCATTGAACAATTCTAAATAACGATTAATCGCATAAAGGAAACTAATTTAATTTAGTCCCTTAATTTTTTAATGCATAAACATAACTTAATCAAATAAAATAAAATAAAAAGGATTAATCACTCAATTTAACCACACACACAAAACACACAATCCAAGAAAGCCAACCCAATAGACGACCTACATACCCAAACGAAAAAGGAACCCGACAGACCACACATGACGCTCACTTGATAATGGCTAAAGCAAGATGAGGGTTTTAAGACCACCTAATCCAAATTCTAAAGATGAAAAAGGTATACTCAACCCTGCGAATCCTGATGGAGACGAACCTCGCACCTAGGTGGTATTGTACCTGCAATTCTCCTGCAACCATGTGTCATGCAATCATACATATATATATACATATTCAATGAAGGCGTTAGCTCGAGATTTATAGCAAGAATTAGGGAAACAGTTAAACTTACACAAGAATCAATGTGAAAGCACTATAACATGTATGCACAATATTCATATATCTAATCTACAACATTACATAACAGTAATTTAACCATTTGAGAATGCCTCATAGGAAAAGTCAACCAAAGTCAAACCAATTGTACAAGGCTAACTAGGGTAGCGCACTACACTATCCTTAGGAGGAATAATTTTCTTACCCTTAGGAGGAAGAATAGGTTTATCCTTAGGAGGAAGAAGGAGAGTATCCTTGGAAGAAGGAATATGGTCATTCCTAGGAGGAAGAGTAAGTGTTATATTTATATGTTTACTCAAGGATAAAATCATGCCATTTTTCCAATTTTGATAAGATTTAAAAAGAGCATCACTTCTAGGCTAAGAGGTTGGAATTGTTCGGACAAAAAATAATCAAGAAAAACATCTCTATGTATCACTATAGGTTGGTACATGCTATGATTAACATTTATAATTTTATCATCATGAGGAATGTTCACACACTTATGAATGGTAGAAGCAATCGCTTTCACGGAATGGAGCCAAGGATGTCCCAACTTCACATGAAATTGATCAGATGTAGGAATGATAGCAAAAACAACATATAAGCACTTAGTGATAACCTTAATAGGAAGTGTAATATAACCAATATCAAGGTAAGAGAATCCATCAAAGACTCTAACTATCATATGTTACTCGATGCAATTGTAAACTGAAAAGGTATTCTTCATTTGTAACATTAACTATAAAAGTCAGATCAATGAGCACCCCTTCTAAGGGTATGTCTTTGATTCTCGCAATGATATATAATGGGCCATAAAATTCTTTATAGCCTCACTAGGATCAAATGTAATGCATAATTTCTTAGGAGGTTCAATTTTATGAATAAGGTTTTGGCCTGTTGTCATTGATGTCATGGATATCATTTGGTCTGGCATGCATGTCTTTGATTCAGTCTTAACATTTGCTTCAGTATATGTTGTTCCTTTGTTATGCAATGTATGCATGTTTACTTCATGAATTTTTGAGGTCTGGTATCTACGCTTACCAGAAGGTGCTTTGGGTTTGGTCCCATCTAGATGCAATGAGAGTAGATTCTTCAAGGTGGTTTTGGCTCTGGTCCTATCTAGTAATGTTAAAGGCATGTTCTACAAGGCATTTTGGGTTCAAGTTGTTAGATTGTTCAAATAAATGGAAGATAACTGAGAGGGGGAGGGGGTGAATCACATGTCACACATTATAGGAACCATTAGAAATTTAAACTTAATACTAGAACCCAAAACATTAATACCAGAATAGAAGTTAAACCAATTAAGCATAAGAAATAATCACAAAATAAAATCCATTCACATAACACCAAGATTTGTACGTGGAAAACCTGTTAAAGGGAAAAACCATGGCGGGAAGCCTACCCATAATTAGGTAATACTTCTACAGTAAGCATGTGAATTATAATTGAGGGGCCTACACTTGCAGGAAGGCCAATAACCTAAAGCGCACTTCTCATCACAAAATGAGTCACACTAACTACATATAAATCCAGACTACAATCCGGAGAAGTGTTGAATTGCAAAAGATAGAATCTCCTATGCCTGAGCACAACTCTAGTTAAGCTCAATACCAGAGGACTAAATCCTCTTACATAAACCTAATTTGATCTCCAATGATTGACCAAATCCTCTTCCTGAATGATATTAAATTATTCACACATTACATTCCTTGACCATGACCTCTAACAATAACCATGATGATCTACAATGAGATCTTACATCAATATATACAAACCCTCGACCCTAAATGATTAGGTTGGCCACTGGATAATAAACCAATTATATAATTTAAAACCATGTCAGCCTAAGGCCAAAAAAATAATATCCAACACATAAGAAATCCCATTAATACATCAATAAGTCCTATCCACATGTTATATTAAAGCCAGTTCATAACCTAGATCAACCGGGACCAAGTATAGGTCCATACGCCACAACAATGATTCCAATCGCCAAGTCTTGAGCATCTTGAAAATCCATCAGAAGATGCACCAACACCACTTATGCAATTCATCAAATATTTCTATCAAAAGCTCTTCCGATGAAACCCTCACTGGGATCAGAAACCAAGCTTCTAAGAAAGTAGACTAGCATTCAATCTCTAGAGAAAAACCAATTGACCAAATATGAGCATGGGTATCATGAACAAGCCAATTCCATCACTAGACTATATCGAAGCCTACCGGAAAATGCCGGATCCAAGTTAACCAGAAACCACTCATCCTATTGGGACCAGAAGGGTGCCGGTAAAACATCCAAACAACTAGTGTTGGCATTAATGAACAAAAATCAATGAAACACATAATCAATTCCACCAAATGTCCAACAATCTCCCCCTTTGGCATTCATGGCAACACTAGATGTGAAAAACATCTAAGTACCAAGAAATTCCAAACAGGTCTCCCCCTGTGGAAGACAACCAACAATCTCCCATAGATAGTTCTAAAAATCAATATCTCTCCCCTTTTTCCATTTCTTTTTCACATCAATATCACTCCCCCTTTGATATCAATGCCATAAATATGACAAAAATATCAAAGAAAAACATAAGCCTCTAAATTAGAAAGCTGACTACTCCCCCTGAGCAGTAGCATCCCACATCAATGCCGGAATGAATAGTATCTCTGATAATGCATGTCGGACTGATGCCAAACTGCATCAATGAAGTCTCTATTGGAGGGGCAGAAACTCCCAATCTGTCTCTCAGGTACTCAAATGATTCCTTGGATAAAGGTTTAGTGAAAATATCTGCAATCTGCTCTTTAGTGTTCACATAAACTAGTCTAACTTTGTTTGCTTCCACCTTCTCCTTCAAAAAGTTATACTTGATAGATATGTTCTTGGTTTTAGAATGAAATACCAAATTCTTTGATATATCAATAGCATCAGAGTTATCATAGTGAATAACTACCAGTGCATCACAATCCACCTTTATATCCTTTAGCATTTTCTTCATCCATAAAACTTGTGTACAATTAGTAGCAGCAGCAACATACCCAACTTCAGCATTAGATAAAGTACATGGCTGTTTCTTGCTAATCCATGAAACCAACTTCTTTCCAAGAAAGAAAGCTCCACTAGAAGTACTTTTCCAATCATCAACATCTCCAACCCAATCAACATCTGTTTATGCGCATAAAGTAAAGCTATCATCCTTAGGGTACCATAAGCCATATTCTGATGTACCTTGCAAGTATCTAAAAATCCTTTTCACCGCCATCTCATGATTTTCTCTAAGATCACTCTGAAATCTTGAAACAATACAAACATCATTCATAATGTCAAGCCTAGTCCGAGTCAAATAAAACAGACCTCCAATCATAGATTTGTATCTTGTGGGATTTATCGGTGCAGAAACATATTTTCTTGTCAATTTCTCACTTGTAACCATAGGAATACTTACTGGTTTAGAGTCTCCCATACCAAATTTCTTCAAAAATTCCTTAGCATATTTATTTTGATAGATGAAAATCCCTTTGTTAGTCTGAGTAATCTGCAAACGTAAGAAATTTTTTATTTCACCAATCATAGACATCTCAAATTCTTTCTCTATATTCTAAGAAAATTCTATGGATAACTTATCTTTACTTCTAAAAATAATGTCATCAACAAATACTTCAATAATCAGTATATCATTATCATTAATTTTATAATATAAATTACTATCAGAACCGCCCTTAGTAAACCAAGCTTCAAAAGATATTATCAAACCTTTCATACCAAGCTCTAGGTGCTTGTTTCAATCCATATAAAGTTTTCCTTAACCCACAAACCATATTTGTATTATTTGATAGTGAAAAACCATCAGGTTGCTCAATATAAACTTCCTCATCAAGATCCCCATTCAAAAATGCACAAATAACATCCATCTAATAAACCTTGTAGTTTTTATAAGCAGCATAGGCAAGAAATAATCTTATAGCTTCAATCATAGCTATAGGTGCAGAAGTCTCTCCATAATCAATTCCTTCCTTCTAAGAACATCCTTTACAAACCAATATAGCCTTATTCCATATAACTTGACCATCCTCATTCAATTTAATCCTAAAAACCCATTTAGTTCCAATAAAAAAATTATTTTTAGGCTGGGGAACCAAGGTCCATGTGTTATTTTTCTCAATCTGATTTAATTCTTCTTCCATAGCTTTTAACCAATGTTCATCTTTACATGCCTCAATTATTGATACCGGTTCAACTTGTGAAATTAAACATACCTCATTAGTTTTCGGTCTTCTTCTTGTCATCACTCCATTGATCTTATCCTCAATGATTTGACATTCTAAATGATTCAATTGATAACTTAATGAGGAATGAATAGTACCAAACCGGTACTGAGAGGGGGGGGTGAATCAGTACAGGCAAAAATATAGTCCAAAACTGATTTGACATTAGACACATCAAATGATTGGTAGACAATGACACCAGTTTGAAATAGAGTGCAACCGATAAAGCTAAGAATGTCTGAGACAAGCATTAACCGGTTACTCACTTAGCTTTTCACTCAACTCGAGACTATACTACCATTTCACCCTTATGCATGAATAGGTAATCTATCATCAGATCATAATAACAGTTAGCTCAACATGTTTTATTGACATGCATAAAACATAGAACCATCATATGCTTGACACACAATAGAAGCATCACAAGATAAAAGCATCACACATGACACACATATTTTTCACGTGGAAACCCAACTAGGAAAAACCACGGTGGGGATGAATACCCACAAGCTATTTTTGAACTCTTTAGAAGTCCGCTCTGTTAGGAGCCTTATCCAGTTAGAGACATTACAAAAGGTTCTGCTAGGAACTGATCCTGTTAGAGATCACCCGGTTAAGGGATGGCTACAATACCCAGTTAAGGGTTAAACCCTGTTAAAGCTTACCTTGTTAGAGGATTTCAAGAACTCAATAGCTAAAGGATTCCAAACTTAGTAGCTCTGAGTTACCCTGTTAAAGGATTTTAAGCAAGCCGGTTAAGGCTACCCTGTTAAGGGATTTTCCAACTGTTGAGGTGGTTAGAGATCAATAGGTATTACAATGATCTGGTAACAGCACTCAATACCAATGTAGATCTGCTTAGGCTCCTCTTTTCCTTCTGCACTTACACTCTACAGGTATCACTTCTCTCTTTTTGGTCTAGCAAGAATCATGTATCCCTTCTCTTGGATACACACACACAACTTTTTCCAACAACCTTAGAAAGAGACACAACATCGACCTTATAAAAAAAATAGATAGGTTGGTATCATAAACCCTAAACCCTAAACCTGTTAGGTTAAGGAATTCAAACGGTTCAATCCTGACTATTGAGCACACTACATTAAATGCAACAGATCTTGATCCAAGCTCAAGACATTCTCCATCATCCATTTCCACTGATTTTATGGCGGCTGATAACCCATCACATGTTATCACCGTTTTACAGACTTTGCACATTCCCGAGGTAGATAGGAACAATTTCCCTCATGCAAAATCCTTCATGCACATAGGCTTGCATGGCAACATGATCTGTTGAGCCACCCAGGTTTGAAGCACATCAACCGAAAACCCTAAAGTTAAGACTACCAACCGGTAGTCATACAATGCTCTTATATGCTGGCTCTCATAATTGTATGCTGGTTCATCATGAATCAAGCACACCGCTTCACTTTGGCACAAATGTCAATTCACAATGTTATACTGGTTCTCACATATGCTGGTTCACACCTCTTCATCATATTGACATCAATGACAACATACAATGTCATTATGTCCTCATACCGGTTCACATAATGCCAACATCTCACATACCTAGGAGTCTTCTGACTTTTTGTTCCTCTTCCCTATTCTTTAGTTATTGTAGAATTCTTTGATGTTGCTAGAGTAACTGGTTCAACTCTCTATTCCGATAAAGGTGCTACCGGTTTAGATATAATCATTTCCACTGCCATTTCCTTCTCATAAAATCTGATTTGACTTCTATTTAGCTCATCTACTTTGACATTAGCACTCTCCACAATTCTCTGCAATCTCTTGTTATAACATCTATATGCTTTTCTTTCATTAGAATAACCAATAAATATGCCTTCATCAAATCTAGGATCAAATTTCCCAATAACATCATCTCTCCTGATATAACATTTTCTACTAAAAAATCTGAAATACTTAACTGTAGGTGTATTGCCAAACCATTATTCATAAGGTGTCTTACCAATTTCTCCTTTGATATGTACTCCATTGAATGTATAAACCACTATGCTTACAACTTCTCTCCAGTAGATATGAGGTAGACTAGCTTCCATCATCATTGTTCTAGCAACATCCAAGATAGTTATGTTCTTCCTTTTCACAACTCCATTCTTTTGAGGTGTTCGGGGAGAAGAAAATTTTCTTCTTATACCATGCTTATTACAAAAGTTATTCAACTCACCAGTTGTGAATTCACCACCATGATCTGATCTCAAACATTTAATCTTCAATCCTGTCTTAGTTTCCACTTTAGCCTTCAAGATTTTAAACTTTTCAAATGCTTTAGATATTTCTCTCAGAAAAGTAACCCACATGATTAGCATGGAATATCTACCACCATGAAAACTTTTAACTCTAGCAGGGCCACACAAATCAGTATGAATAAGATCAAGAACATCATTTGATTTATCTTGTATACTCCTAAATGAGGTTCTGACCTGTTTACCTATTTGACATTCTTTACATATTGAATTATAGGGCTTCATAATGTTAGGTATATCCCTAACTGCCTTAGTTGAACTAATCTTCACAATGCAATCAAAATTTACATGACACAATCTTTTATGCCATAGCCAACTCTCACAAATATGTGTAATCAAACATGTCTTCTCACCGGAGTTCAAGTGAAATATATTACCTTTTGTTTGTGTATTAGTTGCAATCTACAAGCCCGTTTTGTTAATGATTTTGCATTTTCCATCCTTGAACTGTAATTGAAATCCCTTGTCTACCAATTGTCCTACACTCAAAAGATTATGCCTCAAACCTTCAACATAATAAACATTGTCAGTATTGTTCTTACCATCCAATGATATAGTTCCTTTTCCTTTGATCATACATGTTTTGTCATCTCCAAATCTAACTAGACCACCATCAAATTCTTGCAAAGACATAAACTTCCCTTTATCTCCAGTCATATGATGTGAACAACCACTATCAATTGCCCATTCACCCTTGTCTTCAATTTTATCAACAAGTGCCTTCTCTTTAGGTACATTCTCTTCCAGTGATGGATCATCTTCCTTGATAGCTAGGAACACCCATTCCATCCCTTTGCCAGATCCACTAGTAGAGTCTTCTGCCGGTTCATCATTAGAATCAGTAATCCCTTCCTCATCTACTATGTAGCCTGATTTGTCTCTATTTTTCTTGTATTTATACTTGTTCAGATATCCAGGGTTAGTCTTAAATGATCTTCTAACTCTTTCTTCAAATCTTGAATTCCTTTCAGGACATCTAGATGCAAAATGACCAACTTTATTACATGCAAAACATTTAAAAGGTGCTTTTCCTTCATGTTTACTTCCTACCGGTCCTTTAGGTACTCTTCTACCAAATAGTGCTTCAAGTTTCTTAAATTCATCATATTCTCTTTTCATATCTTCTAATCCCTTTGCATATAAAGCTTTCTAGTCTTTCTTACCAGTTGTAGATGTAGAAGCATGAAAAGAAGGTTCAGTCTTCATAGCTCCAGAAGGTCCAAATTCTTCAAGCTCAAAAGCAGATAGTTTCCCAATGAGAGTATCTCTATTGACAGATATATTAGCCATTGCTCTCAACTCATTAATAGCAATAGCCTTCATTTTTTAAGCTAGTGGTAGGGGTCTCACGACTTTAGAAATAATTTCATCTTCGCTCAGAGTTCCACCACAACATTGAATTCCCATAACAATCTCATTTACCCTTTCCATGAATGCAATAATCCTTTCATCTTCAGGTTTTCATATCTCGCCTGGTAACCATCAAGTTTAGCAATTTTTTAGTGTAGGGTCACCTTCATTAAGAGTCTCCAACTTATCCCATATAGCCTTTCCAAATGATTTTTTTGGTTAATCCCATTATTTATTGATCGTAAAGTGCACACAAGAGGGCTTCTCTTTCTCTACAATCATTCTCAAGCTCCTTGTCTAGGTCTACTGGAGGAGGATTTCTAGATCCCAGATTATAGGGTGTGACTATTGGTATTTTGAATATGTTGATATGGTTTTGTCATTGATGTCAACACCTATTAACACCTATTAACCCTGACAATGTTCACTGACAAGCAAGTGACTTATGCACAGTCACCGGTATCTTATCCATCGATAGGATATATTATTCATAGGCACTTGGAATGACATGAAGAACACCTGGTTATGTCAAAGACATTGTTTGGATACTTTGTCTTGGAGAATTGTTCATTTTTATACTCATGTTTACATATTTTCTATTACAGGCAAATAGGTCCAAAATAAGCACTGGCAGGCTTATCTATTCCAGATCAGCACAACATGCTTTGGAGATGATTTATTATTATTGTAAATGCATTAAGACGACATGCTACATATATTACATCGGTCATTGATTTATTTGTAAATCACTTTTATTGTAATATCTTTTAGAGCTGACCTACTAAAATTGGTCTTAGGTTATGGTATATATGTAAGATCTTATTTATAAGATCGAGAGGTGATTAAGGAAAATATTTATAAGAAGATATATGCGAGAATAAGTAGAGCTATACATATAGATATCATTTGAAGGTTGAAGGAATGTTTTTGTGAAGGCGATCAGAACTACACCGGTATTGAATCCAGCATATGAAGATACTATTTTGAGCAGTACATCATTATTGGATTTAACCATCCAATTGTAGTCAGTGTGACTCTCATTTGTGTTTGAGCAGTGAGCTCTAGGCGCTTGGCCTTTCTGCATGTGTAGACCCCATTTGTATACACATACTATCTACAGTAGTATCATCTAATTGTGGGTAAGGTTTCCCTTTGTGGTTTTTCCCCTTACAGGATTTCAATGTACAAACATTTGTGTTATGTGTTGTGGATGTTATTGTCTTTCTGTTTCATGCAGTAATCTTTACCAATACTGCAATTAACTGATAAACTATCTACCGGCATAAAGTTTGGTTCACCTGTATTAAGCATTAAGTTTGGATAATTTGTTTTTGGTTTAAATTTATTAGATAACTGATTCACCCCCCCTCCCCCCTCTCAGTTGTCTCCAGGACCTAACAATTGGTATTAGAGCTAAGTCCTCTTTTTGCAGAAGTTTAACAGCCTGAGGAGATCCAATGTCTTCTAACTATTTTAGGAAGGACAGTCTGAAACTTGATGGAACCAACTATGGCATATGGAAGATCAGGATGGAGACACATCTAAATTGCATTTGAAAGGACATCTAGGAAGTTACAAAATATGGCAATACTACTATTGTTCAAGGTTAGCCTAGTCCAGCTAACTTGGCTAAAGATGAAGAAAATGATTACAAAGCAAGATAAACACTTTTGAGTGCATTATTAGATCAGCAAATCATGGAATTATCAGATAGATCTACTACTAAAGCTATTTGGGATCATTTAGAAACATTGAATGAAGAAGATTCCATAGTCCAAATTGCAAAACTTGAAAGCTTCCGAGTGAGGTATGAAAATCTAAAAATGGAAGAAGATGAAAGTATTTCTGCTTTTATGGAAAGAGTTAATGAAATTGTTTTGGGTATTAAATGTTGTGGAGGAACCTTAAGTGAAAGTGAAATTGATTCAAAAGTTTTAAGAGGATTTCCACTAGCATACAAAATGAAAGTTACTACTATAAATGAGTTAAGAACAATGCCAAATGCATCAATAACTAGATATACATTGATTGGAAAACTTTCAGCTTTTGAAATTGAGGAATTTGGTCATGTTTCTACTATAAAGATAGATTTATCTTTTAAGGCATCAACATCATCTGCACCATCATTTGACAAATCTGATTGGAAAGCCTTTTATGCAAGAGAACTTGAAGAAAGCAAGAAAGAAAATGAAGAGCTTGAAGCACTATTTGCAAGGAAAATGCCTAAAGGTCCAGCTAAAAGTAGGTATGAAGGTAAAGCACACTTTAAATGTTTTAACTATAACAAGATTGGTCATATAGCTTCAAGATGCTTTGATAGACATGCAAGACTAAGAGAAGAAGCTAGAAGAACATATAAGCCTAACCCCAAATATCAGAGATACATATTTAAGAAGAATAAAGATAAATCTTGTTATCTTTTTGATGAAGGAGTCACTGATGATTTTGATGAGGATCCGACAGACAATGGATGGGTCTTTGTTGCTATAATAGAAGATCAACCGACACCTACTATTCAACCAGTAGAGCAGACCCTGGAAGCTAAAGTTGAAGTTAAGGAGGAATGGATCATTGATTCAGAATGTTCACATCACATGACTGGAGATAAGAGTAAATTCTTATCCTTTCAGGAATATAATGGAGGTCTAGTAAGATTTGGAGATGATAAAGCTTGTTTAATCAAAGGTAAAGGTACTATATTTCTTGATGGTAAGCATAATACTGACAATGTTTACTATGTTGAAGGTTTAAAGCATAATCTACTAAGTGTTGGTCAATTAGCTGAAAAAGGATTTCAGTTACAGTTCAAGAATGGGAAATGCAAAATCATGAACAAAATTGGTTTGGAAATTGCAACCGATAATCAGACTAGAGGTAATATCTTTCATTTGAATAACAATGAAAAGACATGCTTGACTGTACATATTGATGAAAGTTGGCTATGACATAAGAGACTCTATCATGTAAATTTTGATTGCATTGTGAAAATTAGTACAACTAAGGTAGTTAGAGATTTACCTAAGATTGTTAAACCTCACAATCCAGTATGCAAGGAATGCCAATTTGGAAAACAAGTTAGAGCATCTTTTAAAAGTATTCTAAAAAAATCCAATAATGCTCTTGACTTAATTCATACTGATCTATGTGGTCCAACTAGAACTAAAAGCTTACAAGGAGATAGATATTTCATGCTAATCATTGATGACTATTCTAGAATGTGTTGGGTTACTTTTCTCAAAGAAAAATCAGAAGCATTTGGGAAATTCAAACTATTCAAAGCAATGGTAGAAAATGAAACTGGCAAGAAAATCAAATGTCTAAGATCAGATCAAGGAGGTGAATTCACATCTAAGGAATTTAATACATTCTGTGAAGTGAATGGGATCAAAAAACAGTTATCAACACATCAGACACCACAACAAAATGGAGTTGTAGAAAGGAAAAATAGAACTATATTAGAAGCAACTAGAAGTATGTTATCAAAAGCAAATCTACCACATATATATTGGAGAGAGGCAGTAAGCACATCGGTCTACACATTCAACAAAGTTCACATCAAAGGTGAAATAGGTAAGACCCCTCATGAACTATGGTTTGGTATTACTCCTACTCTTAAGTATTTAAGAATATTTGGAAGTAAATGCTATATTAGAAGAGATGAGTATATTGAAAAATTTGATCCTAGAAGAGATGAAGGAATATTTTTTGGTTACTCATCTAAGAGCAAGGCATATAGATGTTTTAACAAAATATTGTAGAAAATTGTTGAGAGTACAAATGTGAAAATTGATGAACAGTTTAGAGGAACTTCAAGTTATATAAACTCTGAACCAGCAACAGAGATACTCACAAATGAACCTACAGTGAATCCACCAGTACCAAATGAAGATCCAGTTACACCGACATCATTTGAAAATTCCACAGTGACTGAGGAACAACAACAAATGAAGACACCCCAGTATGTAAGATTGAATCACTTTGAAGACCAGATAATTGGAAACAAATATAGAGGAGTTATGACAAGAGGAAAAGTGGCAAAAGAAGAGGTATGTCTTATTTCTCAAATTGAACAATCATTAATAAATGAGGCATGTGAAGATAAACACTGGATTAAAGCTATGGAAGAAGAATTAGAACAAATTGAGAAAAATAATACATGGACATTAGTTCCCTAGCCTAAAGATAAAAATGTAATTGGAACAAAATGGGTATTTAGAAACAAACTTAATGAAGATGGTTAGGTAATAAGAAATAAAGCAAGACTAGTGTGTAAGGGATATTCACAGAAAGAAGGAATTGATTACAATGAAACCTTTGCATCGGCAGCTAGAGTTGAGGTAGTCAGATTATTCTTGGCTTTTGCAGCACATAAGAACTACAAAGTATATCAAATGGACATTAAATGTGCATTTTTGAATGGAGATCTTGAGGAAGAAGTTTATATTGAGAACCCTGATGGATTTTCTTTGACAGATAACAAAGATATGGTTTGTAGGTTAAGGAAAGCTTTGTATGGATTGAAGAAAGCTCCAAGAGCTTGGTATGCTAGATTGGATAAATATCTTTTGAAGATTATTTTTTCTAAAGGTAATGCTAACAACAATTTATACTATAAAGTAACTAATGATGACATCCTGGTTATAGAATTTTTTGTTGATGATATTGTGTAGGGGAAAAAGCGAGACTAGGACAATGTACCCTAATCCTAACTTTTGACACACATTGCGGAATACGAAAGAGCCTAGAGATATCGTACAGTTGGCTACTTCTTTTGGTGAAAGAGAGAGCCACGGGATATCTATTAGGATTTCTATTCCCTTGTTGAAATTGAAAGCTAAAATGATACAAGTTCAAACCCTAACCTAGAAATGTAAGTATGATCTCAAGCTGTTGAAGTCGTTGTTCTCTATAGGAGTCATGATCTACTATACCTTTAAGAGAAACCCTAAGTGATGGAATTTATAACTCTAAGGGCATAATAGCGTCAGCACCATAAACCAGATTATAAGGAGTAGTTCCCATAGCAATTCGTACACTCGTTCGGTAGGCCCAAAGAGCGTAGATTAGCTGGTTACTCCAATCCTTACCATGCTTATTTACGGTTTTACGAAGAATTTGCTCAATTATCTTATTGGATGATTCGGCTTGACCATTTGACTGAGGGTAATACGGTGTAGAAAATCGATGTTTGATATGATACTTCTCAAGGAATTTCTTCACGTCCTTTTTCTTAAACGATGTTCCATTATCTGAGATAATAGTGGAAGGTATCCCAAATCGAGAAATAATGTTTTCTAGAAGAAATTGACAAATCACTTCAACAGTAGTAGAGAGAAGAGGAATAGCTTCTACCCACTTCGTAAAGTAATCTGTTGCAGTTATAATGAAGGTGTGTCCTTGAGATGAAGGAGGAGAAATTTTTCCAATAAGATCCAAACCCCATGTGGAGAAAGGCCAAGAAGCTACTTGAGAACGAAGTTCTTGGGCAGGAGCATGAATCGGATTATTGTGTTGTTGACATTGGTGACATTTCTTAACAAATGAGAAGGAATCCTTCTGCATAGTTTGCCAATAGTATCCCATACGAAGCAACCTATGAACCAGGGATTTGCCCCCAAAATGCCCCCCACAGGCACCTGAATGTGCCTCTTCAAGAGCAACAGGGATTTCCGACTTGTTAAGACAATGAAGAAGAAGACCATCATAACCCCTTCGATAAAGGACATTAGAAAGGATGATATACCTAGCAGACAGCTTGCAAATTCTAGCCCTAGTGTTCCTATTAGCAGAATCAGGGAAGGTACCATCAGTCAAATATCTTACAATATGCGAGAACCATTCATCTGAGTCTACAAAGTCACAACATGTTACCAAGCTAGAATCATCTTCAATAGCTGGAGAAGTAAGATTGTGAATAACGAAGTTAAGATCGACCATAGGGTCCTCTAAAGATACTAACGAAGCCACACATGCCATCGCATCCGCATGTCGGTTATCTTTTCGAGGGACAGGTTCCATGGTATAAGAATCAAAATTTTGTAATAAAGATATAGCAAGGTCTTTATATTGTGATAATTTGTTTTGTTTTGCTTGATATATTCCTGTTACTTGTCTTATAATTAATTGCGAATCTCCATAGATATGTATGTGTTTTATATTAAGAGCTAAGGCTGCTTTTATTCCTGCTATAAGAGCCTCATACTCAGCAATGTTATTGGTACACAGGAAATTTAGACAATATGATAAGGGAATAGGTTTCTTTGTAGGAGAAACCAAAACAACACCTGCCCCCGATCCCGTACGACACTTAGAGCCATCAAAATATAACTCCCAAGTTTCATCTTTCTCTATAGAAAGAATGAAGTCATCAGGAAAGGACTCAGGGTTAGGGAATGAAAAAGGTGAAGGAGCTTCAACTAAGTGATCAGTCAACGCTTGTCCTTTAATTGCTCTTTGTGAAACAAATTTAAGGTCAAATTCAGTTAACATCATAACCCACTTAGCGAGACATCCTGATAAATCAGTTTTAGAGAAAAGATGCTTCAACGGATCAAACTTAACCATGACATGGACTTCTGAATTTAAAAGATAATGTCTTAATTTCTGAGTCGCAAACACCACGGCCAAGCATTGTCTTTCTATCACAGAATATCGGGTCTCATAATCGAGTAAGGTACGACTTATGTAATACACCGGACACTCCTTACCATCTTTATCATGTTGTGCTAACAATGCTGCGAGAGCATGAGAAGAAGCAGCTATATACAGGATAAAGGGTTTAGAAGGTTCGGCAGGTTGAAGAATAGGAGGACTAGCTAAATACACTTTTAAATCTTCAAATGCTTGTTGACAATCCTCATTCCACTAAAAGGTGATATCCTTTTTAAGAAGTTGAATAAAAGGAAAGGTACGATCCGCAAGTTGAGACACAAACCTACGAATAGCTTGAATCTTTCCTTGTAAGCTTTTAAGTTGAGATACATTTCGAGGAGGTGGCATGTTAACAATAGCATCTATTTTCTTAGCGTCCACCTCAATCCCACGATGCGAAACTATGAACCCTAATAGTTTTCCACTATCCACACCAAAAACACATTTTCGGGGATTCAAGCGCATGTGATATTTACGAATTCTTTCAAAGATTTGACGAAGGACTTTAACATGATCCATGCGAAGAAAGGATTTAGCCAAAATATCATCAACGTAATCCTCTAAAATCTTATGCATATAATCATGAAAGATAAGGGTCATCGCTCGTTGATAAGTTGCACCGGCATTTTTAAGTCCAAAAGGCATCATTATCCAACAAAACGTACCCCAAGGAGTGGTGAAAGCGGTTTTGTATTGATCTTGAGGGTTAATGAAAATTTGATTGTAGCCTGAAAAACCATCCATGAAGGATAAGAGGGCATGTCCTGCCGTAGAATCAACTATCATATCAATGTTTGGAAGAGGGAAATCATCTTTTAAAGAAGCCTTATTTAGATCTCGAAAGTCAGTACACATTCTTATTTTGTTATCTGGTTTAGCCACAGCGACAATGTTTGAAATCCATGGGGAATAGTCAATAGGGCGGATAAATCCAGCCTCCAATAACTTTTCAATCTCAGCTTTAACAAGCAGAGCTATCTTAGGATTCATTTTTTGAATCTTTTGTTTCACGGGCTTAGCATCAGGTACTAAGACGATATTATGAGTAACAATCTTAGGATCTATACCAGGCATGTCAAAATATGCCCAAGCAAAAATCTCAGGGAATTCATGCAATAGTTCTTCATATTGTTTCTGTTCCTCTTCATCCAAACATTTTCCAATTTTAATGATTTTTTCTTTGTTGCAAGGATCCATCTTAACATCAGTGGTGTCACTTATGAGAAGATTACTTTGTTGAGGAGTATCCTTTAACTGAGGGAATTCTTTCACAGTCTTATCATTATCAATCTCTTTTCCAAAATAAGCTTCAGTGTTCAAACAATAAGGGAGTCCCCTATTGTGATGATAACGAGGAAGAGTGTCATAGGCTCCCAAGAACTCAACTAAAGCGTCGTCGGTAGGGAAGATATCTAGAGCACAATCACCTGAAGAATCCTCATCAATATACTCAAGGTGTTGTATTGATAAAGATGTAGAGATGGCATTAACACTAATGCATGGTCTTTTAGAGGCTTTAGTACGTCTGCAGGGATTATAGCCAAGTCCAAAGGCATAATGTTGAAAATTAGTCTCTAGAGGAACTCTAATCCCTTGTTCATTAGCACCACAACCTTTTCCATGATACCCATGCTTAGCAAAAATGCGAAAACCATGACCATAGCGATCAGCCATTTCAGGAAAAGAAGGTGGTTTTTCATAAGACAAAGAATCAAACTCTTCATAGTTATAGATGTGAGAAGAGGAAGTTTGAGAAGCGGCCACAAAATTATTACTCATAGCCTCAGGCAAGGTTGATTGTCTTTTAGTTTCTTCTTTCTTTCCAACTTTGTGATTTTCAGCTTCTTCCTTCTTTTCAACTTTAAGTTCTCTAGAAGGAATCTTATATTCACCCACAAAGGTAGGGTTAAAGTCAAGAGATCCCTAATCATCTTCTACGAGAACCTTCTCAGGATCAAAATCCTTTTTATGTGTAGTTTCAAGTGGAGAAGGATCTTCCTTAGGAATTCCAGATTCATCCCAGGGATTTTGATCATCGAAAAGCGAAGACTCATCGATAGGTTTCTTGTTTAAAGAGTCATCACTAGACGAGGATGGCTTAGAAGAATCTCCTTTGGAATTAGATGTTTGTAGACAAGCTTGAAAATTAGTATCACCCATCAAGGTATATGTCTTATTGTTATAAATGAATTTAACTTGTCTATGCAATGTAGAGGGGACAGCTTGCATGCTGTGAATCCAAGGCCTCCCTAATAACAAGTTGTATGTTAAATTTCCCGGCATAACATGGATAGGAGTAGGCAAAGTAACAGGTCCCACTGTGAGAGGTAAGGTGATGATACCTAATGAAGTCTTAGCCACATTGTCAAAGCCACGAATGGAACGAGAGTCAGGCTCCATAAGAGATGTATCCACATTCATCTTATGCAATAGATTGATGCTACACACATTAAGGCCAGAGCCATTATCTACTAGTGTTCGTCTTATAGTAGTGTCTTTCATGACAACCACAATCATCAAGGGATCATATTGTTGTTGGACTTCACTAGTAGGCAACTCATCTTGCGTAAACACAATTTGAGGTTTAGTATTCATCACAGAGTTAACAAAAGATGCTATATTACTAGATGTATTCGGTGGAGGAACATTCAAATCTTTCAAGGCATCTTGTAACATTCCATGATGAGCGGAAGAAGTTTGAATCAAATCCCAAAGGGATATCTTAGCAGGGGTAGCCTTAAGCTGTTCTATGAGATCATATTCCTTACCCATAACTTGCGAAATACGGGGAGCTTGAGGAAGAATTGGTTGAGGATTAGGAAGAGAGACTGGAATAACAGGAGGAGGATTAGGTTGCCTATTATTTCTGGTATGATAAGTATGGGCAACCGCATGATAACTCTCTCTAGTTATTTTCTTAGCATAATTGTAAGGACTTATAGGTTGTCTTCCTTGTACGGTAATGATTGGTTTATTCAGAGTACAAAAGGAATCATGATCATACCTCCCTTGGACAGTAAGGAGAGGAGTCTTAGGAATTTGAAAGGTGGGAGAAGGATAAGCACCTTGGACTTCAAAGAGAGGCTTGTTATATTCATTCAAATTTATCATGTTAACCAATTTAGAGGTCTTGTTTTTGTTTATAGGTTTCGACAAAGCCACAAAGTCATCAAGAGCATCATCCAACAAAGCATGATCATATCGGTTAAAAGGTTTGTCTTTTGATTCAAAAGGAGACATCTCCTCATAGAGGGGATTATTGAAAACAACCATATTACTAGACTCAGGGGAAGAGTGGATAGGAATGTATCCTTGAGAGGAACCATTTGACTTATCTTTCTCATCACACCTAAATGGCATAATAACAAGGTTTATGAGTTTTTGGTAAAATGAAGGTTTAGCATCCTTAGGGTTTAAAAACTCATCTAAAGCTTCATCTAATTCATCTTGGCTATACTCATAATAATCATCAAATGCATGAACATTTTGCAAATAAAAATCTGACATTTTGAAAAGATTGCATAAAATTTAAACACACAATGCAAAGAAACACACTCTTCTTTTTCTTTTTCTTTTTCTCTTTTAATGAAATGAAATGAAAACACACTAAATCTAGATCTAGATCTAACAAATGCAATGCAAGAGGAAGCAATGATAGGTTCACGTCAGGTTCACCAAAATGTGTAGGGGAAAAAGCGAGACTAGGACAATGTACCCTAATCCTAACTTTTGACACACATTGCGGAATACGAAAGAGCCTAGAGATATCGCACGGTTGGCTACTTCTTTTGGTGAAAGAGAGAGCCACAGGATATCTATTAGGATTTCTATTCCCTTGTTGAAATTGAAAGCTAAAATGATACAAGTTCAAACCCTAACCTAGAAATGTAAGTATGAACTAGTAACAAGTTTGCAGAATTGAGATTAAACAATGAACAGCTGTAAATGTAAGGATAAAATAAGAATGTAGATATGTACCTGGAGTCAAAATTAGACTGAAAATGTTCAGGAAGGGGGCGCGGGTGCCACTATCCTGAAAACTGCACCGGGAACCACTGTTTTGCACCCTAAAACACTGTCTGGAAACTGTCGGAAAGCTGTCTGTTCGGAGGACCAGGGTGCCCAGCGCCTCTGTCCCAGGGACCAGGGCGCCCAGCACCCCTGTCCTAGCAGGACCAGGGCACCCAGTGCCCCTGTCCCAGTCTTCTGAGCTGCAATTGCACATAGAGTTCTGTCTCAGTCTCCTCTTTCCGGATCTGTGTCCTGCGGCGTCATCCGAATCCCGAAACCTGCAATAATATCTGAAAAGGGGGAAGGGTGGCTATATAGGGTTTTGCCTTAGTCAAACCCCCGCTTTGGTGATTTCCACCTCCACGAATAGCCAAGTTTTTTTGTAAAATGTATTGTGTGTGCAGACCTAGTGTGTGTGCAAGGTCCAAAATGCAAGAAAGCAAACTAGAGCAACCTAGAAAGTAAACCCTAATTGCTTGTAAATGATAATGCAAATGCTCTAAATCAAGATGCAATGTGATCTAAAGCATGAATAAATGATATATCAAAGCTTATGTAAGGACATGAAAACAATATGAAATCATACCCAACCCTCAAGGGAGGAGTACAAGCCAATCTTCAGTCGGTAATCTCCTATTGTTCTTCAATGTCTTCCAAGCCCTAATTGGATGAATGAATGAATTTGATAGATGCTTGATAGAATGATGTTGAGTGTTGTTGAAGTCTTCAAAGATCTGCTCTTTCGCTGCATATGAAGTTCCTGGAAACAAAAATCGGATCCCCTCAAATGAGGAAAGAGAGCTTTTATGTATGAAACCCTAGGTCGTAAATTCGTATTTTGGCCGACCTAGAGATTGAATATCCCACCAATTTCTTGGGGTTAAGCTTTATTTTATGATTGGATCGTGCTCCCAAAATTTCGGGAAAAATGTCCGGGACCATGTTGCATGGGCGCCATGGTCCCGACAACTTTTCACCAAATTTTCAGGGCCGTCGGATATGATGATTTTAGAGAGAATCCCGAAGTTACAGGTGATTTCGAGATGTTTAGACCCCGAAACCAAGCCCCCAAGTTTGAAATAGGACTTAATTAGGGTTTTTGATTAAGTGATGTATTGGAGGAATAAAATGCGAAGGGCGCGCTTTAGTGAAAGGGCCCTACTTTATGATGTAGAGAATGATGAAATAAGACTTTAGACCTAATTAATTTGATTAATTAAGTGCTTAAGGAGAAATGCAATGCAAAATGCAAAATGCGCTAAGGCGGGTGCTAAACTAGGTGTGAAATTGTACCACCCTAGTGAGTGCGTACAATTTACGATGCTACAAATATAATCTTTGGAGGAGAAGATGAATTATGTAAAGACTTTTCTAAAAAGATGCAGAAAGAATTTGAAATGCCTATGATTGGAGAAATAAACTCCTTTTTAGGATTGCAGATTTTACAGACTGATAGTGGTATATTCTTGAGTCAATCTAAGTACTTGAAGGAGTTACTAAAGAAATTTGAGATGGAGAACTCTAAACCGGTAAGCACACCTATGACTACAACTGATAAATTATCTTTGAAGGATGAATCAGAACCTATTAATCCGACAAGATACAAATCTATGATAGGAGGTCTAGTGTATTTGGCACAAACAAGACCTGATATTATGAATGCAGTATGTATTGTTTCTAGATTTCAAAGTAATCCTAAAGAAAATCATGAATCAATAGTTAAAATGATTTTCTGGTACTTGTAAGGTACTAAAAATCTTGGCTTATGGTATCCTAGAGATGAAAACTTTGAAATATATGCATACATAGATGCAAACTAGGCAGGAGATATGGATGACAGAAAAAGAACCACCAGTGGAGCATTTTTTCTTAGAAACAGATTAATTTCTTGGTTGAGTAAGAAACAAAGTTGTACATCTTTATCAATAGCTGAATTAGAATATGTTGCAGCAACAACTAATTGTGCACAGGTATTATGGATTAAACAAATTTTGAAGGACATAAAGGTAAAATGTAAGGAACCTATAATTATCTACTATGATAACACAACATCAATTGATATATCTAAGAATCCAGTACTACATTCTAAAACTAAACATGTTTCTATCAAATTGAATTTTTTGAAAGAGAATGTTGAAGCAAAAGAAGTAAAATTGGTTTATGTGAATGCTAAAGAGCAGATTGCAGATATTTTCACTAAACCTCTGCCTAAGGAAACTTTTGAATATCTCAAAGACCAGCTTGGTGTCATACCCCCACCAGTAGAGACTTAGACAGTTGATGTTTGTCATCAACCAGTAGAATTAAGAGAGAAATGTTTTACTCTAACTTTGATGAGGAAGCTACTTCTTAGGGGGAGAAGTTGGTGCAAGGAAGAAGTTGGTACAATGGAGAAGTTGGTATTTTATATTGGAACCCGAATTTTATATTTCTTTGGCATTTGATGTCAAAGGGGGAGAGATTGATATGGAAAAACATAAGGCAAATACATGTTACTCCTAGGGGGAGAGATTGTTACTTTAGGGAGAGATTGATTACTCTCTGTATCTGAATTTTGATTTCTGGTTATGATCTCTTGGGAGATTGTTGGTTTTTGTTATTTGGCATTTCTATTTTGGCACTTTGATGGTTTTTCCATCTTGTGTTGCCATCAATGCCAAAGGGGGATATTGTTGGTATTTTGGATATGTTGATATGGTTTTTTCATTGATGTCAGCACCTATTAACACCTATTAACCCTGGCAATGTTCACCAACAAGCAAGTGACTTATGCACAGTCATCGGTATCTTCTCCACCAATAAGATATATTGTTCACAAGTACTTGGAATGACATGAAGAACACCTGGTTATGTCAATGACATTGTTTGGACACTTTGTCTTGGAGAATTATTCATTGGTATATTCGTGTTTGCATATTTGTTGTTACCGGCAAATAGGTCCAGAATAAGCACCGACATGCTTATCTATTTCAGATCAGCATGACATGCTTTGGAGATGATTTATTATTATTGTAAAAGCATTAAGCTAACATTCTTTGGATATTGCATCGGTCATTGATTTATTTGTAAATTTCTTTTATTGTAATATCTTTTAGAGCTGACCTACTAAAATTGGTCTTAGGTTATGGTATATATGTAAGATCTTATTTATAAGATCGATAGGCGATTAAGGAAAAGATTTATAAGAAGATATATGCAAGAATAAGTAGAGCTATATACACATAGACATCATTTGAAGGTTGAAGGAAGGTTTTTGTGAAGGTGATCAGAACTACACTGGTACTGAATCCAGCATATGAAGATGCTATTTTGAGCAGTACATCATTATTGGATTTAACCATCCAATTGTAGTCAGTGTGACTTCCATTTTTGTTTAAGTAGTGAGCTCTAGACATTTGGCCTTTCTGAATGTGCAGACCCCATTTGTATACACATACTATCTGCAGTAGTATCATCTGATTGTGGGTAAGGTTTCACACAATGGTTTTTCCCCTTGCAGGATTTCTACGTACAAACATTGGTGTTATGTGTTGTGGATGTTATTGTCTTTCTATTTCATGCATTAATATTTACCGATACTGTAATTAATTGATAAACTGTCTACCGACATAAAATTTGGTTCACCGGTATTAAGAATTAAGTTTGGATAAGTTGTTTTTGGTTTAAATTTATTAGACAATTGATTCACCCCCCCCCCCCCTCTTAGTTATCTTTGGGACCTAACAGTGACACCATTTTGTGTGATCTCCCAAATCTCCTTGCTAAGTCATCTCAGATGAGTTTCCATCTGAATCTTCCATACCATGTAATTTGTTCCAGCAAGCCTCAAAATATCCCTTCGAAAGATAGCTCCAGAAGAACTGGATGAACTTGAATTGTTACTCACCATAGGATCTTCCTCAAGTAGTTAAGCTTTCTGCAGAGAGGACCAAAGTTGTGGTACCAATTGTTAGACAGTTCAAATAATCGGAAGACAACTAAGAGGGGGGGGTGAATCAGTTGTCACAGATTACAAGAACCATTTTCAATTTAAACTTAAATACCGAAACCCAAAAAATTAATATCGGAATAGTAGTTAAACCACTTAAGCATAAGCAATAATCATAGAATAAAAGCCATTCAAATAAAACCAAGATTTGTACGTGGAAAACCCGGGAAAGGAAAAAGCCACGGTGGGAAGCCTACCCATAGTCAGATAATACTTTTGTAGTAAGTACGTGAATTACAATTGAAGGGCTTGCACTTGTAGGAAGGCCAACAACCTAGAGCGCATTGCTCATCACAAAAAGAGTCTCACTGACTACATATAAATGCAGACTACAATCCAGAGAAGTGTTGAACTGCAAAATATAGCATCTCCTATGCCTGAGTACATTTCCCATTAAGCTCAATACTAGAGGACTAAATCCTCTTACATAAACCCAATTTGATCTCCAATGATCGACCAAATCCTCTTCCTAAATGATATTACATTATTTGCACATTACATTCCTTGACCATGACCTCTAATAATAACCGTGATGATCTACAATGAGATGTTAGATCAATATATACAAACCCTCAACCCTAAACGATCAAGTCGGCCACCAAACAATAAAGAAATTACATAATTACAAACCATGTTGGCTTGAGGCTAAAAAAATAATATCCAACACATAAAACATCCCAGAAATACATCAATAGGTCTTATCCACATGTTACATTAAAGTAGGCCCATAACCTAGATCAATCGGGACCAAGTATAGGTCTATATGCCACAAAAATGATTCCAATTGCCAAGTCTCGAGCATATTGAAACTCCATCAGAAGATGCACCAACACCACTTATGGAATTCATCAAATATTTCTATCAAAAGATTTGCCGGTGAAATCCTCGCCGAAATCAGAAACCAATCTTCTAAGAAAGAAAAATAGCATCCGATCTCTAGACCAAAACCAACTGACCAAATATGAGCATGGGTATCATGAATAAGCCAATTCCATCACCAGACTATACCGAAGCCTACCGGATCATGCTAGATCCAAGTTAACCAGAAACCACTCATCCTACGAAGACAAGAAGGGTGTCAATAAAGCATACATATAGCTAGTGTTGGCATCAATGACAAAACATCAATGCAACACATAATCAATTCCACCAAATGGCCAACACAAGTTGGAAGTTGACACCTCATGATGATATTTTCTTGCTATAGTGTGTAGATATTCTACTCTCACCCCCTTTTGGTTGAGGTGACTAGTCAAAATAATTAATACAGATACATATAGCCATCAGTATTATATGTAAGAGGCATGGTTGTTGAAAACAACTATTTGTGTAAATTATGTATATGTGAAAAATTTTGTGGATGTAAATTTTGTCATGCAATATATGTACAGTGGTTGTATAGGATAGTTTGTGCACTTCAATGGACCTGTAATTCATGCATATGTCAAATGCAACTTTAACAATTAAACTTTTTACTCTATGATCTGGTAGTGAGACTTTTTTGTATTTGGCCATTGAGCCCTCTGGGAAATGAGCCCTCACCAACAGCGAACCACCCCCTTATATTGTGTAACTAGTTACATATTGCATTATACTTGAGAGAACACTCTCTTCATAGTTTTTCCCATATTGGGTTTTCCATATACAAATCCTCTATTATGTGTTTTGTGTTAATTTGCTTTACTGCATTTAAATTATGTTATGTGATTGGTTAGTGTCATGCTCTGTGAAGTATACCTGTACCTGCAACCACAATGCACTCAATAAATCATTACAAGCAATGGTTAGAAAATTGAAACAATGAAAGATAAAACCATTAACTAATCGACTTATTGCCTCCTAGTAAATGCGAGTGTGGATTTTTCTCTCAGATCTTAGTCTGCAAATTCCAGTGACTTGACTACACTTAGATGGAGGGTTTGAATGATTATGCATGATTTAGCATGATAGCATGATTAAGCTATATGAATTCATGATTATCCTAGCATGATTAAGCTAAGATTCAAACCAAAATGATAACATTGCTAAACTAATGAATTATAAGATAGATGCCTATAATAACAATGCAAATGAGCTAAAATTGAGCATGAATTAGGACAAAAATGAATGTATGTGAATTGACCATTTGTTCTCCAAAATAGGGTCTATTTATAGGATTTCCCAAGGCTAGGGGTGATGTGGCAGGATCCAACGGTCAAAATTGATCTCAAGATATCAATGGTTAAATTTGAGGAGGTTGGCAAAGGAGATTGGGTTAAAGGGAACACTTAGTGACAAGTGCCACAAAGGTTCTGGAAGATGTTAGATGAAAGGGAACATGGGGGTAGGTAGAATGGGTTAAGTTTAGGAATGGTTGGGTTAGGTGGTTAAATGTAGGAGAACTTGAATTTAGAAATTCATTTAATAGGAAAATGGCTGATTAATTTCAACAACTCATTGATTTGATTTGTTTTAATTAATTAGGGGTTGGAAGAATTGATTTTGATATGGAAGATTAATTAATTTGAATTAATTAATCGAGGAGAATTATTGGGATGAACCTATTTAATAAATCCTTAGATTTATTAATAAGTAGATGAATTGGGGGGATTTAATCAAATTGTTTGATGAATTCAATTAAATTGTGGAGGGAGATTAATTGAGATGATTGCTTATTTAATTAATTATCTTCAGACCATTTTTAGGTGTTTACATTTTGCCCCTCTTTGAAGTGAGGTGTAATGACACGTTGATTCAAAGAATAATCTCATTTTGATGATGATATTGGTTTGATAGAATGTCCCAACTCTTGATTGCTAAATCCCGATATAATGATGCCCCCTCAGGAGATCAATTGAGATAATTGATCTTTGGAGTTTTTGCGAGATTGATATCTCAATATATTTGATTTGATTTCTCCAATTGTGTTTGATGAAAATGCAAGTTCTTTGATTAGCTTGATTGCCTAGATCAGTAAGATTGAAAAATCTTGATTGATTTGATTTAGTCTGGTTTCAGGAAGGATTCATCTTGTATAAGAGATGGTCATAACATTTGGTTTCAGGAAGGATTCATCCTGTATAAGACATGATCAGAGCATCTAGTGTTAGGAAGGATACATCCTGTATAAGACATGAGTCAGAATCAATTTGTCTGGTGTCAGGAAGGATTCATCCTATATAAGACATGGATGATCATAACGTCTGGTTTCAGGAAGGATTCATCCTGTATAAGACATTGATGATCACTTCTGGTTTTAGGAAGGATACATCTTGTATAAGACATGTTAGAGTCGATTAGGTTTGATATATTTATTTCATTTGATAAGATTGATTAGATAAAGAACTGACAGTTTGTTGATATCAGTTGCAGAAATTTTTGGATATGCTGATGTTGGTGCATTTGAAGGAGATAGCATAAGATTTTTGCTGAGTTGATAATATCTGAAGAGATATGAGTCATTCGCCTAATTGCGTATACACTTTTGATGATATTTTGATGATTCTTGCAATAGATTTGACCTTGGATAAAAGGAGCTTTTGGGATCCATGCAATAATTAAATGCAAGCTAAAAATGCAAATGAAATACAATGGAATGCAAAACTATTATTGGACTAGTCACTAGATTATTTTGCATTTTTGTCATCACTGAGCTTTTTGGAATGTGGGAAGTGAGTGCAAACATCGATGGTATAATTAAACCATGATGACCCAAGCACTTATTTCCTAGATTTTTATATTGCAAGTTAACACAAGCATCAAGGTATAATTAAACCATGATGACCTGAGTGTTGTTTGTGTAAAACAGGTGGTATTAACCATTGGTATATGTGAATCAGAAATGTCTTCGATGATACTTCGATGATACTTCGATGATCATGTCTTGAGACAAATTTGCACCTACTAATGATTAATTTACAGTCAGTAGACAAGAAAAATATCATGTTCCTTCCTTGTTCCTCTAGTTAGAAGACATCTTGGAGGTACTCAAAAATCATGATAGCGAAAATCAAGATAATAAAGTTGAACCAAAGTGCTGAAAGAAGTATCCAAAAGATATCATCCATTAAAAATTTGTTCGATGTGCTTAGACTAATTTTGTGATAGCTTGATAGTTGATAGTTTGATCTCATGTTCAATGTTGGATGTGTCTCAGTGTTTTCGCTTTGTAAATGTTGTCTAACTGTTGTTCTAATTTTTTTATTTTGCCCCCAGCTAGGTGTAGGATTTTTCCCCAAGCCTAGAAACAAAGTTGTTATGATATACTCAATGATCCAAACCATGGTGAGAGAGTAGTTGCGATGCTTGCGTATGTACAAATGCTTCATGATGGATGCTAATAGAGGATAAATGCAAGCAGAAAAAAAATGCATGAACTAATAGATAGAAGAGCTAGCTCACAGATAACGCTTGTTTGTCAGGTTTTCACCAACTATTTTTATTGCATTTTTTCTGATTTTTCATTGTTTTTTATTTTTCTGATTTTTCACTATTTTTGATTGATTTTTCTGATTTTTCACTGTTTTAGATTTTTTTGATTTTTCACTGTTTTTGATTTGTTCAGGTTTTTAGACATAAAACTTCTTCAAATGCATGCTATTCATTGGTTCCTCTAGCTGATCCCCATTCTGTGTTGATAGCTGATATGCTCTTGACCCAAATATTGTTGTGACTACAAATGGTCCTAACTAGTTTGGTTCAAATTTTCCTTTCTTTTCTCAATCTACCTGATTGCGTGGATTTTCCTTTAGTACTAGTTCTCCAACTTGAAAAATTTGTGGTTTGACCCTATGATTATAACTCCGGCACATTCTATATTGATATACCTTTAGATGATCAAAGGCATTTTGTCTTCATTCATGTACCAATTATAACTCCTGCAGTCTAGATACTCGTTGTTCTTCATCTAGGATGAGACCTTTTAGTGATACACATAGAGATGGTATCTCTACTTTGATTGGAAATATGTCTTCTAATCCATATACAAGAGAAAAAGGTGTGGCACCTATCGGTGTGCGGATACTGGTGCGATAGGCCCATAGAGCAGGGTTTAATTGAACATGCCAATCTTTCCCAACATCATTCACTATCTTTTTGAGGATTTTTAGAATAGTTTTGTTAGATGCTTCTGCCTGTCCATTCCCCTATGGGTAATATGGTGTGGAGAATCTGTCTTGGATTTTGAACTTCTCACATAGCTCTTGTACATCCTGATTCTTGAATGGTCACCCATTATAAGTGATAATGGTCATTGGTATTCCATAGCAACAGATGATGTAGTTCAGGATAAATGCAGCAATTTGTTTTCCTGTTATATTGATAAGAGGTACTGCCTTAATCCACTTGTGAAATATTCTGTAGCTAGCAGGATGAATTTGAGCCCATTAGATGAAGAAGGATTTATCTTTCTTACTAGATCAAGACCCCATTGGTAGAAAGGCCAAGATGTTGCTAAAGCATGAAGTTCTTGTGCTGGTGCATGGATCAAATTTCCATAGATCTGACATTGTTTGCATGTTCTAGCTATCTGAAAAGAATCTCGTTCCATAGTCGGCCAATAATAGCCCAAGAGTATGAGTTTTTTTGAAAGGGTAAGACCACTTGAATGAGTGCCACAAATGTCGTTATGGACTTCATGTAAGGCCTTCTCAGATTCTTCTTGTTTGAGACATATTAAGAGAGTATTGTCTAGACTTTGTTTGTATAGAGTATCCACAAAAAGAGTATAATGAGAGGATTGGTGAATAAAGTTTCTCTTTTGGTTCTTTGATAGGTCGGGAGGCAAGGTGTTATCTTTTAGGTATGTGTAAGTTTGGCCATAGCAAGAAGAATTATGTCCAATAAGTTGGTAGATGGTTTGGGAATCCAGACAATTATAGGCCAGATAAAACAACTCTTCAACCAGGAATTCATAACGCTCTTGATTTTCCTGTGTTTGTAATAGAGAAGCCAGTGTTACCATGGCGTCTATTGCTTTATTATCATTTCTTGGAATCTGTTCAAAAGTGATTTTGTCAAAGTATTTCTTGAAATCCTCCACCATTTTTTTGTAAGGCATGAGTTTATCATCTTTTGTTTGATAGTCATCATTGATTTGGTTGATGACAAGTTGAGAGTCTCCGAAGACCTGAAGTTGTTTGATGTTCCATTCTACAGCCATTTTGATACCTGATACCAATGCTTCATACTCTACTATGTTATTTGTGCATGGAAAGCATAATTTGTATTCTTTCAGGATTGTATCACCTTGTGGTGTGATGAGTAAAATACATGCTCCTAATCCATGTTGTGTATGTGAACCATCAAAGTATAGTTTTCATGTTTTTGTTGTGACTGTTAAGATATCCACATCGGGAAATTCAATCCTCAAAGGATGATCAGCTTGAAGTGGTTCCTCTGCTAGTTGGTCTGCAATGACTTGTTCTTTGATAGCTCTCCTGTCAACATATTCAGTATCAAACTCACTTAGGATAATGATCCATTTAGCTAGTCGTCCTGTTAATATTGCCTTGTTGAGTAAATATTTGAGAGGATCGATTTTAGCTATTAACTTGATGGAGTGAGATAAGAGGTAGTGTCGTAATTTTTGAGAAGCAAAAAATACTGCCGGGCATGCTTTTTTTGTTGATGAATAGTTGATCTCATATCCTACTAATGTTCTGTTGATGTAGTAGATGGCTCTTTCTTTTTCTTCATTATCCTGTTGTGCAAGTAGAACTCCTAGTGATGTCTCTGTGATCGATACATAGAGTAATAATGGTTTTCCAGGAATTGGTGACATTAGTATAGGTGGTTGCATGAAATATGCCTTGATCGTATTGAATGAGTCTTCACATTGATCTTCCCATTTGAAATGAACATTTTTATGTAATGAATGAGTAAATGGTTGACATTTATCTGCTAGCTAAGCAAAAAATCTTCTAATTGATTGGAGTCTTCCTTGGAGTGATCTGAGTTGACTGATATTTTTGGGAGATGGAATTTCCATGATTGCTTTTACCTTAACTGGATCCACTTCGATACTTCTAGCTGAAACAATGTATCCCAATAGTTTGCCTGAAGTAACACCAAAGGCACATTTCTTAGGGTTTAGTCGTAGCTTGTATTGTTCTAACCTGTCAAAGATCTTTTCTAATATCTCTATGTGTTCTTCTCTATTGTATGATTTTTCTAAGATGTCATCCACATAATCTTCCATGAATGTATGCATCACGTCATGAAATATAGTTGTCATAGGTCTTTGATATGTAGCACCTACATTCTTTAATCCAAAAGGTGGGACGTTTCAGCAGAAAGTACCCCATGGGCATGTGAAAGCTGTCTTTTCTTGATCTTCAGTTGCTATTTTGATCTGATTGTATCCAGAGAAACCATCCATTAGAAATAACATGGCGTGTCTAGTAGTTAAATCTACAATGATGTCAATGTTAGGCAGAGGGAAATTATCCTTTGGATAGGCATTATTAAGGTCTCTGAAGTCTGTGCATATTCTGATGCTCTTATCTAGCTTTGAAATAGGAACAATGTTGGATACCCATTGAGGATAGGCCATAGGTCTGATGAATCCGACATCCAATAATTTCTTTATTTTTGCTTTGACTAGAATAGCAATATGTGGATTCATTTTTCTTAACTTCTGTTTGACTAGTTTGGCTCCTGGACTTACATTTACGTCATGCATAATAAGCTCTGGATCTAACCTTGGCATGTTGCATATGACCAAGCAAAATTTATTTGCCTTCATTTGAAAAATTCCATATACTGTTGCATTTCTTTTTTTGATAGAGAAGTTGCTCGATGAAGAGTTATTGGTTGTTATGTTGTGCCAATGTTAACCACCTCTGTTGGTTCAATTAGAATGGATGACCTTTCTTGATAGTGCTCAGGTAAAGTGTCAAATCTCCCATCTTCCGGTGCCTCAAGGAGGTTTTCACCATTAGATGCATCCTTTATTTTTACTTTTTCTTGATCTAATGTTGCCAATAAATGGTTTTCAGCATTAGACTTGATATTATTTTCTTTATTTTCATTTTTGTGACTAGGAGATTTGGCACCCACTTGACTCAAAGATGTGTTAGCGGAATCCCTAGTGAAAGTTGTTACAGGTTCGATTGCATTAAGATATACAAATATGGCATTGTCATTTGGAAAGGTATCAATGGCGATGTGTCCTTCATTTTCCCAATCAATAAGTTCAGGGTGTATTAGAGGTAAGGGATCATCAGGTTGTCATGTTTCAAGGGTATTAAGGGTCATGATAGATGTGTCAAAGTTTTCAGTATGTAGGTCCATGTCTAGAACAATACTCTCATTAGAATGACTTCGTACAAGAAAATCCTGATCATCCTCAATTAAGTCCATGTCAGCCGAATGTGATTTTGATTGAAGTGAACTAGGTCCTAACATTTGTCCTGCATATGTGTGGACTACATCAACTTCTACATCTCCTTCAAAGCAACTTTCTTCAGCTAAATCTTCAAAATGATAGGAGTCCCATTCCCATTCATTAGAATCTATCTCATTGGCCTCTTGTAATCTACAGATTTGATCATATAGCATTTCTTTTGTTATTCTTAATATATCTTGTCTTCTTTTATATTCAACTTCTTCTAGATTGAGATTGAGTTTTGTCAACCTTGTTATGAGCTCTCCTAGATCTGTACTAGGATCATGTTTGTTTTGATCAAGATTTAATGCTGCTTGAAAGGTACTTTTGGTCTTTTTTTCTTATTGATTTGAAGCTCGCTTCTTTTCCCATTTCATTGTTTGTGCTTGTTGCTCCCTTTCACTGGCAAGTTGTTCTTGTATGTTCTCATATTGATCTTGTTGTTGACTAAAAGGTGTATCTTTCGGTAAATTAACTTGTCCATACCCTATGCTTGATTTGTCTATAGCCTGTTGAGTGTAAGGTTGGATAGGTTTTGAGATACCTTGTCTTCTTTTCCCTATAGGACCTATTCTAGTGTATCCCATCTTTCTGAGGATGCTAAATCCTTTTCCATATTTTTTCTATAGGTATGAGAACATTATTGATCTTTTGTTGGACCTCTTCATCCTTGTATAGCCACTGTAGCACATCTTTGTCTTCTATTTCCTTTGATAAGGTCCCAACACTAATAAATGCTCCATCAAATATTGGAAGATGTTTTACAACTGGTTGTTGTGTAGAGTTTGATGGTTTTCCCAAGGTTTTAGCAGAGAGTGGCATTTGTGATATCGAATATTCTCCGTTCCCTCAATCTTTTAACTGCATTTGTTTTTCCATACTTGACAGAATAAAGGCAAATGACTATTCCTTGGATTATGTGTTCGAAGATGATGCCACCATATTATGAGGAACGATGACTTCTTGAGCTATTTTGAGATTGCTGCAATATTGAAAAGGATTTGAATCTACAAAGATAGTTATTTCCTCTCCATTGTATGGAAATTTTACACATTGATGGTATGTTGATGGGACAACTTGCAAGTCATGGATCCATGGTCTCCCTAGGAGTATATTATATGATAAATCCAAGTCTAGAACTTGGCATGCTGTATCTTTTTGTAAAGGTCCCACTTTGATGGGTAGTATCACAATTCCTTTAGAGGAACACTCTTCTTCATCATAGGCTTTTATAGTGATCCTTTTTCGAGCATCTATTGCATCTTTTGAATATCCTAGAGCATGGACAAGACTTAATGAACAGATATTTAGGCCAGCTCCTCCATCTATTAGGACACGTTTAACACAAGTTTTATGAATGATGACTTCGATATGCAGGGGAGAATTGTCAGGATGTTGTAAAGACATGTCATCTTCTTCAATGAATGATAAGCAGTGAGGGGTTGTGAGGTGACCCACCATGGTTTGGAATTGATCAATATCAGGATCTTTGGATACGGTAATATCTACTAATGCTCATTCAAGAATTTCCTTGTGTGCAGGTGAAAGTTTAAAAAGTTCCAAGATGGATATTTGCATAGGTGTTTTCTACAATTGTTCCACTAGATTGTATTGTTTTGTTGTGTATGATGTGTTTGTTGTAGGACCCGGAAAAATATCTTTGGATTTTCTTCTTGTTATAGCTTGAGCATGTTCTTGGTTTTGTTTTTCTTTAACTACAATCACATTCACCACATTATCATATGTATGAGCATAGTTTACCTTTACTTTACCCTTACCATTATTTGTTACTGATGATTCACCTTTCTCATAGTTGGGAAGAGGAGTCTTAAAAGCTGTTAAGATTCATTTGTTGTATGTCCATCCACCGTTATTACTCATTTGTCAATCAAATGTTGTATGACATGTCTTAAGTTTTGACAATTATCTGTGAGATGCCCTTTGTTTCGATGGAAATCATAGTATTAATGATCATTCCACTAGTGTGGTTTTATTTGAGGTTCATAGTTCCTTTCTTCTAGTAAAGAAATCAATTTGTTAGCGATAAGTGTTTTTAATGCTGACCCTAGGGGTTCACCAATGTCTTTAAATTGTCTTTGAAAGAATGTTTTGATAGTTGCTATTTGGTGATTATTATTTTGTTGTGTCGCTGCCAAGTGAGTAGATAAATTGAAAACCGGTTGTTTTGGTTTTACATTATTGTTATCTACTTTTCCATTGTTAACTACATTTCGATTTCTATTCCAAAATTTTGGCTTGTCATTATGATTGTTGTTATTGTTGTGGTTAGGAGGATAGACTCCTTCTTTGTATACTTTTAATTCACCTTTCTTTATCATGGCTTCTTCCATTCTGATTCTATTATCAACTATTTTTCCAAAACTTTGATTTCCTTTCATTTTCAAGTGATAACTCATTTGATCATTTAAGTTGTCAATAAATATGTCCATTTTCTCATACTCTGGCATGGTATGAGGATATCATGAAGCTAGACGTCTCCATCATTGTAGGAATGTCATGAATGATTCTCCAGCTTTTTGTTTAGTGTTACACAGGTCTAACATTGTCACTTTAGGTTGTATGTTATATGAGTATTGCGAAAAAAATTTATCTACCAATTCTAAAAAATGATCTAATTCCAGGTGGCAGTTTAGAAAACCATTCCATGGCTAGCCCCGTTAAGCTTTTCGGAAATAGTCTCATTAAGTATGTATCCTCATGTGAAAACTCCATACTCATTGTACAAAACTCTCTTATGTGATCTTGAGGGTCAGTGCTTCTATCATATTTCTTGTATCTTGGAGTTCCAAATCCTATAGGAATTGTTATCATGTTTAGGTTTCTGTTGAATGGATAGGGGCAAATTTCTTGGAGTGAGTATCGCCTAACATTTCCTTTTTGTATGTCTTGAATTTGTGTTTGCATCATTTGTAGTTGTTGTGTGAGGGTTGTGATAGGATTATCAACATGATTTGTTCTCACATAACCATGATTTTGTATTCTAGGAGGATCTAGATCTCTTCTTGGTTCATCTCTAGTCTTTCTTGTATCATTAGTGGGTTGAAGGTTATTTAGGATTTCTACTTCATCTCTTTAGGGGATGTAAGTCTTGTCATTGGTTTTAGTGTTACGAGGAGTTGACATGTCATTCATTTTGAGACCAAAGATGTTTTCATATGGTTCGTTATTAGGAAGAGGATCACTTTTCTTTTTTGTTAATTTGTTTACATCAAAGTCTTGAGGGAGTGTAGCACCAGATTTTGGTAACATTAGAAAATATTTCTCTATTTCTTCCTCCAACAATTTTTACATAAATTTGTCGAATTGAGGGTCCTTTTTGATGTCTCAGATATTTTGTTCTGTTATTTCTCCTTCCACTTGTATTTCCTCTTCATGTTTCATGATTCTAGTTGTTTCTAATGTTTTGATTTCGATCTCTGCAATTTTTCGTCTTTGAGATCTAGTTAAGATGGGCATAAACATGATGATTTAAGCACAAAATAATAGACACCAGGTGTTTATGTTTACTACAATTTGACCAGACAGAAATGACAACTCTAAAAAAGGTATGTTAGACTCAGCTATGGACTGATATATGCAGAGTTTCATATGACATAAGACTTAGGTACGGATGACACAAGATATGGGTTTGTATGACAGAATAGAATTTTTCATGTAAATAGCAGCAACTCGTACGACATAACTTTCTAAACCATATGACAAACTAGATGACTCGTATGACACACTTTAATGAACCATACGACAAATCAAAAAAATTTCTTTGAAAGTGTAGAGACTCGTACGACATAACTTTATGAACCATACCACAAACTAGATGACTCATACGACACAAAATGCTGTGTAGTATGACTAAAATTTTTCTTCAAACAGACTCATACGATGGTAATCCTAACTCGTATGACAAATAACCTGACTCGTATGACTGAGAACCTAACTCGTACGACACATAACAGGGTAGAGATAAAAAAATGTTTGTTTTCCCAAATTTGGATTTGTGAATTTTGGTGTCTTGTTTGTGTTTTCCAGTTTGAGATGTCTAATTTGTCAATTTTAGGGATGAATACACAACAAACACATGATATGATAATTGACTCCAAGCATGCTAAACCCTAAGGAAGTTGGCTGAGAATGAAAACCTTTGCTTGTTGACTTAGGTACACACCCAATAGCCAATTAGACTATGACTGCTGAGGATCACGCAATGGATTCTCAATGCCGTATTATCCAACTCCAAATGCTAATGGGGACACAATATGGCAAGTGTCTTGGGAGAGTTACTATCTCTCTTGCACAAAGATTATCACCCTTTCGAAGGTGAATCAGGTAGCTTCTATTTTAACTTGGAA
The DNA here is from genome assembly GCF_030272615.1 of Cryptomeria japonica. Classification (NCBI taxonomy): domain Eukaryota; kingdom Viridiplantae; phylum Streptophyta; class Pinopsida; order Cupressales; family Cupressaceae; genus Cryptomeria; species Cryptomeria japonica. Next base: position 531,567,838 of record NC_081411.1, read on the forward strand.
TTAGTAAGGGATCTGTTCGGCACGTTGAGGTATAAACTCAATTAAGAGGTCTCCCAGCCTTGAAAACCAAGGTTTGATATACCCAAAGGTATGGAGGAGAGCTATTCCTGAGCACTGTTGCTACTGATTTGATTTTCATCAAAAACATATTTATTTTATAATGGGTTGGATTACTTGGTGTTAGCCGTTCCCACTTAGGTCGTTCCCCTCTCACCGACCTTAATGGCTAAGAGTTATTAACTCCTCAGGAGGGCAGACCTGCTAAAGAGATGCACTAATGAAATAAAAGATGAGTCTAGCTTTCTGATCACCTAAGAAAGGTGAGAGCATACTCGCCTATCATCAAAACATGAAATACATGATTGTTCATTTTTATCCCAAGATCAAATGTGCCTAAAAATCTTAAGGAATACTCAAAGTTTTTTGCTGAATCCTTAGGCAACCTGCAAAATAGATCCATTAGTAGTCATGATTGTTTTGAATTTTGTCTTTAACAAGCATATCTTTGACAAGTGTATCTACAGAAAATCGTTAGGCTGCCAAAAAAAATACCATAAACCAGTTAGGGTTAGTGTTAGAAAATCTCATATTAAAATTAAAAAAACCCTAACTTGCAGTTTATTAAAATTCACAGAAATAGAGACTCGTATGACACAAATTTGTAGTTAGCATGATAAAGGATTAAACTTCGCACAGAGAGAAAAATAGACTCGTATGAGATAGAATCAACCTAGTACGAGTAAAGAATATTCAAAGCAGAAACTCGTATGAAAAGTATTTAGCTACAGTAGGATAATGAAAGGAAACTCGTATCACATAGAATTAGCTCGTACGACAGAGGATTAAGTTTGTACGAGACAAAATGGACTTAGTTAAGAATTTGTACAGTAGAAAGTTATACCTCGTATGACAAGATAATTAGCTCATACGACACATGATCGAGTGTTGTATGAGACTCAAAGGTAGCTCGTACGAGTTGGAAAATCAACTCGTATGACATTTTGATTCTGTCTGGCAGAGAAGATGTTTGATGAAGCTGAAAATGATGATTTCCCCCTATGGTGGGCACCAAAATGTCATGCTCTGTGAAGTGTACCTGTACCTGCAACCACAATGCACTCAATAAATCATTACAAGCAATGGTTAGAAAATTGAAACAATGAAAGATAAAACCATTAACTAATTGACTTATTGCCTCCTAGTAAATGCGAGTGTGGATTTTGCTCTCAGATCTTAGTATGCAAATTCTAGTGACCTAACTACACTTAGATGGAGGGTTTGAATGATTATGCATGATTTAGCATGATATCATGATTAAGCTATATGAATTCATGATTTGAGTGTTTCCCTTTACATTGCTGCAACTGAAAATACAAAATTTTCCATTCCTAAATCTTTTTCTGCAAACAAATAAATCCAGCAACATCTACTTGTCCTTTTTCTTTTCTTCCAAACAACCTGCAAATAAATCATAGGCTATGACCATGGAGTGCTCACCTCCCAGCCTAGGCTTACTAGAAGCCATCCCTGAGCTTGGAGAACCAAGCCCTAGATAGGTTACACACATGCAAACACAACAAGAAAGGGAAAACAAGCACAACAACATATTCCTAACCAAGGCTACACTTCACCAAAAAATGTGATTATTTTACATGGGTGGTAGTGGACCAAATACCTTGAGGAGACTGCAAGAAAAGTAATTCACAAAGCCAACTCATGGCAAAACAAAGATATATCATAAGTTCATTGACCCCACATTCCTTATTCCCCCCAAGGTATTCATGCCATACTTTCTCCCCTTATGACCCCCAAATGCACAAACCAGCTCATGCAGCAAGGGTCACATATACACCCCTTGAGTTTGCTCTCATAGTGAGAGTCTCTCACTCGAGGGCTGTCAAACTTCTACCACCCGTAAGACCATTCTACTCTCCCAAGAGTAGAAAGCCTTGGTTACTCCCAAAACACCAAAAATGCATACAAGAAAATAAAAGACAAATTGCATAATAATAATGTTCACAAAAGAAAATATAAGAGAATCACTTTCACATACAACCAACTTTCCAACATAGACATGTAACGTAAAAACAAAGAGATGAACCAACCTTCAATCTGCCCAAAGGTATGCTTAGAACTAGTTTGAGGATGAGCACCCCAAATCCACAATCCCCCCTTCTACACTTAGCCAAATTTTGAATTCCAAAAACTCACTTTTCAAAATGCATAGTCTCCAAAAATGGAGAGTGGGTGATTACCCACAAAATCTCTCATTCTTGCCTAAGAAGACCTCGGTGAGAGTTCTCATAGGTTTTTAAAATTGAACAAGGAAAAAGAAAAAGAAAGTGGGAAAAAGATCTCACATAAAAAATGAAGGTTATCTAACCTAGATGTCACCTTCTAAATTTGAATTTTCGCACATCTTAGAAAACTCACTTTTTGGGGTGACTAAACAGTCACATGGGAGTAGATACATGCCTAAAAACACTCCTAACCCATAGGTATACCTTATGGGCTTTAGGAAACACCTTTAAACTACCCCTAGGAGTCCATTTGACCCCTCATAAACTCATCTGAAGTTAACTTTCGGGTCAAACCTGGGTTGACCATTCCAAAGATTCTCTACCTAAGGGAATTTTAGAACCACATTCAAATGTTTGAAAAAGCTATAGTTGAAACAACTCCCTCCAAGAGACAAGTCAAAAATTGAGACATAAATCACACATGTGTCAAGTGACACAATAAAATACATAACAATATTTACACATGAAATTTGTCTCTTGTTGGATTTACACAAATTTATAAATTCAATTTAACACACATGCAACATTTACTTTCACAAATAAAATACGATACACACAGGGTGTTGTCTCTCCAAATAGACAAACCCTGGCTTCATGAACGTACATGGGTCTAGGTTTGGTTCTCCATAATGTTTCCATGGTCACATGGATAATTTTCCTATGCATCTCAATTACACATTAGTAATTCCAAATAACCTCATATAATATTAAACACATGAATATGAATACACATCAAACACTCTGCATACAATTTACATTTAAACAAATCATATATCTAATATCCAAATAAATCCACATAAGTAATTATCCAATCCTCATCATTTTGATCCATACATAAGACATGCATCCTATTTCTATCAACATAGTAAAGTCTTGCAAATCCAAAATGACATACATCATCCCAATTTATCCTATTCTATATTCATATAGAGTTCTGTATCTATAATTCATAGAAATGAAACATCAATATATATCAAAGTTATCCAAATCATGGAATCATATAAGTTCTAAATCCCAAAATGCATAAAAATTAAAGCATCCATAATTGTCTCAACATGAAAAACACTGAAATGTTAGGATGAGTCTGGGTAGGGCCTCACAGAGTGTGATGAAAAGGATTTTTAGATACTTACAAGGTACATCGGAATATGATTTGTAATACCCTAAGTATGGTAAATTTACTTTATGTGTATATACAGATGTTGACTGGGCTAGAGATGTTGATCACCAGAAAAGTACTTTCAGTGGAGCTTTCTTTATTGGAAAGAAACTTGTTTCATGGATCAACAAGAAACAATCATGTACTTCTTTATCTACTGTTGAAGCTAAGTATGTTTTTGCTGCTACTAACTGTACACAAGTTCTATGGATGAAGCAAATGTTGAAGGATATAAAGTTGGATTTTAATGGACCGGTGGTTATTCACTATGATAATTCTGCTACTATTGATATATCAAAGAATCTGGTATTTCATTCTAAGACAAAGCACATATCTATCAAGTACAACTTTTTGAAGGAAAAGGTGGAAGAAAATGAAGTTAGATTGGTTTATGCGAATACTAAAGAGAAGACTGCATATATTTTCACTAAACCTTTGCCTAAAGAATCATTTGAGTACCTCAGAGATAGATTGGGTGTTTATACCCCTCTAATAGAGACATGATTGATGAGGTTTGGCATCAAGCTGGTATGCATTATCAAAGATCCTATTCATGCCAGCACTGATGTGGGGATGCTACTGCTCAGGGGGAGTAGTTAGCTTTGAGTTTCAATGGTTTATGTTTTTGCTTTGATATTTTTGTCAGATTTCTGGCATTGATGTCAAAGGGGGAGAGATATTGATGTGAAAAAGAAAAAATTAAGGAGTTGTATACATTAGAGGGAGAGATATATGTATATTTCAGAGCTTTTCAAAGATATCATTCACAGGGGGAGTTTGGTCTTTGTTTAATAACCTGAGTGCTATATCTTTGAGTGGGAGATTGTTGGTTGTCTTCCATTGGGGGAGACTTGTTTGGCATTTCTTGGTACATAGATGTTTTTCACATCTAGTGTTGCCATGAATGCCAAAGGGGGAGATTTCTGGCCATTTGGTGGAATTGATTATGTGTTGCATTGATGTTTTGTCACTGATGGCAACACTAGTTGTTTGGATGCTTTACTCACACCCTTCTAGTCCCTGTAGAATGAGTGGTTTCTGGTTGGTTTGGATCCGACATGATCTGGTAGGATTCAGTATGGTTTGGTTATGGAAATGGATTATTCATGATACTCATGTTCATATTCAGTAAGTTGGTTTTGGTCTGGTGATCAAATGCTATCCTATTTGCTTAGGAAGCTTAGCGTCTGGTTCCGGCGAGGGTTTCACAGACAAAGCTTTCGATGAAGATCTTTGATGAATTGCATGTGGTGTTTGTGCAATTTATGGTGGAGTTTCAAGATGCTATTGGTGATCATGTTCGAGACTTGGTGGATGGAGATCATTGATTTAGCATGTGGACCTATATTGGGTCTCGATTGATCTAGGTTATGGACTAACTTAATGTAACGTGTGGATTGGATCTCTCGATGTGTTTCTAGGATGTCTTATGTGTTGGATGTTATTTATTTGGTCTAAGGTCAACATGTTTTGTAATTATGTAATTGGTTTATTGTTTGGTGGCCGACCTGATTCTTTATGGTTGAGGGTTTGTATATATAGTTGTAAGATCTCATTGTAGATAAAATAAGGTAGAGATAAAGGGAATGGGATATGGATATGTAATGTGCGAATAATGTAATATCACTCAGGAAGAGGATTTGGTCGATCATTGGAGATTGAATTAGGTTTATGTAAGAGGATTTAGTCATCTAGTATTGAGCTTAACCGGAATTGTACTCAAACATAGGAGATGTTATCTTTGCAATTCAACACTTCTCTGGATTATAGTTTGGATTTTTATGTAGTCAATGAGACCCCTTGCGCTCTAGGCTATTGGCCTTCCAGCAAGTGCGTGCCCCTCAATTGTAATTCACATACTTACTGCCGAAGTATTATCTGACTGTGGGTAGGCTTCCCACTGTGGTTTTTCCCTTTACCGGGTTTTCCACATATAAATCTTGGTGTCATGTGGATGGTATTTATTCCGTGATTACTATTTATGCTTAATTGGTTTAACTACTATTCCGGTATTAATATTTTGGGTTATGGTATTAAAGTTTTAATTGCTAATGGTTCCAGTAATTCAAGACAACTGATTCACCCCACTCTCAGTTGTCTTCTGGTTATTTGAATTGTCTAACATATGGATATATATGTTGTGTAGGTGTTTTGTGTTTGGATGATGCAAGTACCAGACATCGAATCCACTTGGCTTCAAAAGTCTGAACATGCCTAACAATCCCTTATAGTGGTACTGGAGATAGCATTAAGGTCCAAGTTTACTTATCCCTATCCCTTGTCTCGTATTAGGGCAATAACCTTGGTCTTGAGGTTACCTATTTGAATTTCCATTAAGGCAATGTTCGTATCCCCGAGTTTGCTTGCTTTGGTTATGTGCTAGATTATGTTTTAATCTTGGCTATGTTCATGTGCATTTATATTTTATGTCATTACTTATATTTATGAGTTAGTAAAATCATTTATGGTGTAAATTATTATAATTTTTTTTATTAATGTTATTATTATTAGTAATATTATTAATATTATATTGTGTGATATAATGACTTATATTAATATTATAATATTTGATTTCATTTTGTGCTTTACGAGTATATAAATGTGTAAATGCATTTGTGGTGGTGGAGTATTAAATAATTAATAGTTTTACTTGAGTAATTATATTTGGAGTGGGGGTAAATTTTGTGCATTGGTCATTATTTTTATTAATATTAATTGGTAGGAGTTGGTTGCATATTTTTAAGTTTAATTAATTCATTTTTTTTGGGGGGTTTTGTATAGTTTATTTTGGATGGTGTTTGTAAATTCCCGTACATGTTTGTGTGAGGGAAAATGTTATTGGTTTTTTGAATTTTTGGGGTAGGATCATTGATAATTGTCGAAACTTTTTGGAGAGATTGAATTGGGATGTGGTTTCAGAGGGTTTGGAAGGCATTTTCTTTCATTCTTGAGCAAATTTTGAGAGGAGATTATTGGAGATTGTTTGCATTATTGATTTGAGCATTGGATAGAGGATTGCTCCTACATTTTGGATTTCTTTCTGGTTGGAAACTTCTTGCTATTTGTACACTAATTTTGTGCTTCCTCTTTCCTTCTTTCTTCTTAATTCTCCTTGTATTCTCTGGACCCAAGGTAGGGTTTATAACCCTCTTTGTTGAAATTTTTTTTGTTTGTTTTGGAAATTAGAAAATGATGTATTTAATGTATTTAATTTTAATATATAAGTAAGCTTGATTTTTGGCTATGAATGTTTAGTTTTTTTTTGAAATGCTATGTTTTCCTTGAGTTTTCAAAGGGAATTTTTTAGGGTTTTGAGTCTTGTTTTCAATTTTTGTGTCTTGTTAATGAATTTAAGGGTTCTGTAGAAGGTAAACAAACACATCTCTAATGGGTCTTCATCTATTTTTGTTTTCAAGGCCCAATTGATTCCATTTCATGAGCCCTAAATCAACCCTGTGCAACTATATTGTTGGTGCAAATGCATAGTAACAAGCATAAAATGCACAAATTAAGTGTAAAATGCACATCAATATGTTTCAAATGTGCAACAAGTTTCATATGCACAACTTTAGGCATCGTATGTGCAAGTTTTTAGTTTGGGCCCATTTGGTTTTCTTTTGCTAAGTTTTGGTTCTCCCTAGAGGCTTAAATTGGTTTTGTACCTTGTTGATCCTATATTTTAGGGTCTATATATTTTGTATTAAATTTATTTATGTTCATATTTTTTTTTCTATGTTTGGCTGTCAAAGAATCCAATTGTTGTGGCATTGGAATTGGTTGCATTGATGATTTATTGATGGATAAGGTTTAGAGAGGTCTTTGTGTATGGTTATGATTCAATTCCTTGATTATGTATTCATGTATGATCTTCATGAGATATCTATGCTATGGATGCTTATCATTATTTGGAATTTAACCCTAGGTTAGAGGTGTCTATGTGTAAGTTAGGGGGAGTGGCTCTCAATGGGTGCTGGGGCCCTAAAGTGGCTACTAGGGAATCTTATTGAGAGTTTATTAAATAAGTGATAAACTAATAAATAAAATAGGATAAAACATTAAACAAGATAACTATGGTGTCCCACCCATGGCCTTTATTTCTTGTATAGACTAAGGATAAGATTGGGAAGACCTGTCCATCTTAGGACCATTGATCTGACATGATCAAATCCCCTTGTCTCCATGAAAGGATTGTTTTATTCCACATGAGCTATCAAATGGGTGTCAGGGCCTAAAGAGTTTGCTAGGGAACCTCATGTTGAGCCAATGTGATTAAACTCTTTCCTATTTGTACCCTAGGAACCTATCCTAACTGGTTGTGTATAGAAGCCTCTGGTGGAACCTTGTGGTGCATCATTTTTGTCTTTGTGTATCCTTTATGTCTCCCTTGGATGTTGGTGATGTCAACCTAGTTTTCTTGTGTATGTGGGGCCTTGTGTTTATCTCTTCAGTAGGGTGGGGTGGACCTAAGGGTTCCAAATGGCTAGGTAGTTGTTGCCAACCTCCATCGAGGACTGATATACTTGTCTTTGTGCATTGGATGGATCTTGCTATCTACATTCCAATACCTCTTTATTCATGATGCATATTATTTAGTTATTATATTATTAGATGATATGTTTTATTGGAAATCGTTGTAATTGTATCATTATTTTTGTATTTTGGACACTCCTTGGGGATATTGATGTAATGTAAATGAATGTAATATAAAATCAATGTAATTATAGAATAGTGTTGATTGGTTTGTCATTAGTACCGATTGTTGTTATGTATATGGATGATCTATCATTTCTTATGTTGAAAGGTTATCATAGGAACACTTAGTTTGGTGCTTAAAATGAACCTAGTCATAGATGTGTATGTTCTTCTATATGTAATGTTATAGTAACTTATTAAATTATGGTTTAAGATTTGTAGATCTTGTTTAGGAGCATTGTGTAAGTAGCAATGTTAGGAAACTCGTGGAGGACATAGTTTATTTGAATACATATCTTCCACATGTACATTTTTTATAGTTAATTAAATAATGAGTTTAAAAATGTAATGTGATTTGTTTTTAAGAAAAATATTATTGCTATGTTATTTTTGTTAGTTAGTTGGAGTCCTCTAAGGTTTCTTAGTGGGGTGTTACAATTTCTATTAGAGCCTATATTGCAAACATCGGGATCTTTGGTTAATGCTATTGCCCTTGATTTTGTATGCTGTGTTGTTGTGCAAAGTTAGTCATAAGGCTTCTTGTCTATGTGTTTATTCTCCTAGATGCATGCTTTGGAAAAGGTCACAAAGAACTTGGAGCTAGTTTGGTTATGTTTTCTGATGCAATCTTTTCTTGGATTATAGTTGTTTACTGACATTATATGTATCTTTCTCTTGTGTATTCTCTTAATGAAAGTAATTGCTGATTTGGTTCTATGTGGGCTTGAGTTGCCCTATGACTTCTAGTGTTTCTTGGATGCAAAGGATAGCATTAGACATATGGATGATCATTCTTATAGTTTTGAATGAAAGTGTATGTACTCCTCCATAATTGATGATTCTATATATGTAAAATATGATATGTTGTAATTATATGATCATGATTAAAAGCTTTATTATTTTGTAATGATGAATTGTTTCCCTATGTTTAATGAAATGAATTTCTTTCATGCTTAAGCACATGTTTGAGTTATATTTGGTATGTATCATGATGATTATAGGATGGACTTGATTTTCTATGTATATATATTGCTTGATTGGCATCTCTCTCTCTCTCTCTCTCTTCTCTCTGTCTTGATATTGTTAGGATAATTGGTGAACGATTGAGAGGGGGGGTGAATCAGTTGTTAACAAATGATAACTTTTAATCCACAATACAACCTTAAACAAATCAAATACCAGTAAAGCATACATAGAACCCAGTAGGAACAAATACCAGTAAACAATAAAACTAACAATTAACCAGATAATCAATGCAAAGCAACCATACCACATAACACCATGATTTGTACGTGGAAAATCCAGAAAGGGAAAAACTATGGTGGGAAACCTACCCACAGTTAGATGATACTTTTGCAGAAAGTATGTGTTATAATGAGGGGCCTGCACTTGCAGGAAGGCAAACTGCCTAGAGCATACTGCTCATTACAAAAGAGCCTCACTGAATACAGAGAGGCTACAACCTTCTCAAGATAAATGGACAAAAATCCAATAGAGTGAACTGCTGGAAATAACATCTACCATGCCCGATTATAGTCTCGGTTAAGCTCAATGCCTGAGGACTAAATCCTCTTTTGAATCCAATTCAATCACCAATGATCGACCAACTCCTCTACCTGAATGATATTACAATATTCACACATTACATTCCTTGACCATGACCTTTCCAATAACCATGATGCTTTACAAAGAGTTTCTACCTCTTATTTATACAAACCCTAAGGCCTAAACCGATTAGGTTGACCACCTAAAGATATTACAATAAGATCATTACAAAATTCCATATTACAATGATATGCTATGTTGGCTTAAGACCAAACCAATAATAACAAATCCATAAAACATCTTGAAGCATCCCGGTAATGTGTAGAGTACACTCTAGCATGATACTAATCCATAACCTAGATAGGTACCAGACCTATTTTGGGTCCACTGCGCCATAGAAAATTCTTCAAGCAACTGTAGCACAATCAATGAATATCTTCAGCATCCTGAAATCCTCGAAGAAGCTGCACCAACACCAATTGTACTTCCTGTCATAATTCTTCAATGAAATATCTGCCAGTAAAGCCTTAAACTAGTGTCGGTAAGGGTTTACCAGAGTGTATGATAACATCCAATTACCAAGCCAATACCAACTGACCAAAACATTAAATCCAGTATACTTCACTGCTCCAAACATGCCGGAAGTGTCCAACAGATAATCTCTCCTATCGGTAACACTAGATCTTATACTGGTAACCTGTCTGCCAATAACCATCCATATCAGCTAGTGTTGACATCAATGACAAAACATCAATGAAACACATAACCAATTCATCCATAATTTCAACAGATATATGTTTAACAAGGATGCTACTTGGTGGTGTAGTTTGTATCAATTATAATCTTTGAGTTCTTACTTATGAATATTATATGATATGTATAAAATAAATGTTTGATTTAAGCCAACCTTCTATTGAAGGCCTAAGTTTTCCAATTGCATTCATGTACCTATAAATAAATGAGTAAATTAGGTGGTTGTCTTTGCCTGGAGAATGTTAGAAGATTTCATGAAAGATTATGTTAATATATCTTGTTATGGGACAAGTGATGAATGTGAGGTAGGGGTGATGCATTGCATGTTAGAGGTTGTGCTTATGAAAGAAGAATTCACCCTTTCATATACTTGTTTGAATTAAAAAGATGAATGCATTTAACAATGTAAGATATCTTCATGCTTTGGGTGAAATATGAATGTTGTGTTTGATCAAGTAAAAATGTTAAGCGATGGGGTTAAAACATGTTATTAAATGATGAATTTCCTTATAAGTTGTTGAATTTATGATGTTATTCAATGTCAATGTTATGTATTGGAAAAGAGATAAAATGTGACAAGGATATGTTATTTTGTATGCTATTTCCATGAATTAGTGTGAAATGAAAATGAAATATTAATAGGTGTGGCATATGAGTATTTAGCTTCAAATTATATTAAGCAAGTGAATTTTAAGTAACATTTTTTTTTGGAAACAAAATTATCATGGATGCTAGAAGTAAATGTAGTTGGAAAAGTGATCTTAATATTGTTTATTTGTGTTAAAAGTAATGGAGTTTCTCTCTTAAGAAATGATAATATTGTAGGTAGATTACTCCTTGTAAATGTGAATATCTAGTACCAGTACATTTGTTGTGTGTTATGAAATACCCATTTTTGCTTTGTGTACCATAGGATGGTAAAGTATGTAATAATCCATGGAGGTTATATGCTATTTATGGGTATGGCAATACCATACCATCTATGTGTTGTTTTCTTGGTTGTACCATACTATGTGTCAACCTATGGGTTGTTGATAAGTCACCTTGTGAAGGGATAGTAGCAGTAATAAGATCCTTGGGTTGCATCGAATGATGTACAAGTAACAGTGGCGTGAAGCAACCTTAGCTTCCACATCTAGAGGAAAGTACTCACTACTTCCCTTTATGTTGGACCCTTTTGTGTGGTTCATATGTTCTTATCCTTATTCCCTTAGTTCTAGTATGGTGTTATTAGATCTCTAATTTTTTTGAGCATTCATGTATTTATATATGTTGTGTAATTCCTTCTTGATGGAGAGTGATTTTGAGATGTTGTTTCCTCCTCCCACATTAGGTGGCTTATTTTAGTCACATAGTGATGTAATGTGTAATTAATGATGATTTATTTTATCTTGTTTTCTTGGACCAACAAATTTATTTAACTTTGTTTCTGATGGTTTAGTCATAGTTTGCAAATCTTTTACATGTAGTTTCATGCTTACATTAGATTCAGTGCTGTCATTTCCCATGATTTTCTTATCTTATTATTGAAATTGATATTTTCTTTTCTTTTCTCTCTCATTTATGAACTTTGGTGGCTAAACTAGTTTATCTTTACTATTTTTGAATGTTGGTATGGTGTTGTAATGTAAATTGCTCTCCAAGGATGTATGAAGTGGACTTGGTGGGGAGAATACAAGGAAGCAAACACAGGTAACTTTGAGGATGGGAGTATGTGAGGTTGTTTTGTAAATAGGATCCATTACCCACCTATGTGTGGTGACTATCTCTTGGAGGCTAACCACCTTCCACAAACAAGGGATAGACACTATGGTCTTGTATGGAGGGTCTCACACTATGTGTGTGTGTGTCCTAATACCATCAAGACACCGAGTGAGAGTTATGGATTATGAATTTTAGACTATATAATTTGGGTATAGATGAACTCTGTGACTGAGTGTGGGTACTTGTTTGAAAAGGCATGCCCGATTATGTAGCCTTGTGATGTGGATGGATATGTGTGTGTAAATGCTTGTATTTTCATTTTGTTGTTGTATATAGATGTTAGTTCAACATATTATCTTGCTTGAAGGGTGTAAATATATTGTGTTTATTGTGTCTTATGGGTGCCAATGTTGTTATTAAAATTTGGAAATGGAAAGTTTATCCTGCAAGAATGTTTATCAATGGTGATGGTATATTGAATGGGATTGAGAGAATTTTTGATTTTGTTGTACTTGAGTTAGTGAGGAATGATGTATCCCATTGTTTCCTTTAAGTAATGTATGGATTTTGAGTGTTTAATGAGTGGAATAATTCTTATTTTACTATTGTATTTGAAGGTAGAAGTTCACAAAATAATAAAAAATAAATGAGTTAGGATGCTTCTACTTAATGACTAACCATGTTTATGAGTAATTTAGCTATGATATTAGCTATATCCAAGAAAAGGATGCATTTTTGAGATTGGTTAAAGAAGTTATAGGACTAATGTGTGCTATATTATCATCTTAGATTTTGCAAATTATAAGAGTAAGTTGAGTTCAAGGAAGCAAGGATGTAATACCTTTCTAACCCTCACATGAAGAAGCATGTACTATGACAATGAGCCTACACTTAAATGAAAATGATGTAATTATTGAAATGGTAATCAATGTAGATAAAGATATCTATTAGGTCTACTGATTATTATGATGATGAGGTTTCTACTAATGTAGTTTATTAATGAAGGTAGGATGTATATGATCTATGGATGTTGGAAGGAAAAGGATGATATCACATCATATAAATAGATGAGCATGCATGTGATGTCAGAGTCCCTTTCCAATAGACTTAATATTTTGATTGTCTGCATGTCATGGGGATGCCTAGGTGTAATGCAAAATATCCTAATTGTGTTAATTAGGAGGTGGTTACTTAACGATATTTTGTTAACGATGGAATGTGTTATTGACAAGTGGATTTTCTACCTATGTTTACTATATGTTCTTCTTTGGGAAATGAATTATGGTCTAGGGTAATACCTTTTAGGTCCATTTCTTGATTATGTTTCCTTGGACTTATGTTGTCTTTTGTGGTATATAGTATGCTAGAAATAGATATACTCAATTGATTTATTGAAGATTGCTTATGCACAATGGATATATGTTTTAGGACATGAATATGTTATGGTGATTTATATTTTTTAAGGAGCTATTTGTGGTATTTGGGTTTATGGTTAAAATTATAATTTCTTAGTAATTTTGATATGATGAAGGTGTAACAATGATATTAGAGTGTAGTGCTAATGATTTCTTGATGATTAGTTATGAGAGGATGTATTATGATTATGATGGAGTACAATGTACTAATATATGTTTCAAGTGATTTTATTGGAGGATTGACTATGATTACTAATGATATTGTTAGATATGTCTATGGATATATATGTCATGCAAGTATTTTAATTTTGGGTGATTTAGGTGCTAGGCATCAACTCCACCTAGCTTCATAGGTCTAAGCATGCCTAAGAATCCTTGATGGTGGTAATGGAGATAACATTAAGGCCCATGTTTACTTAGCTCTTATAAAGGGTGAAAAATTAGGGTTTCCACCACAAGATATAGTAAAACCACTAATTTTTGCTTAGGGACCTTTACATTGAAAAGAGGGGTTGAATCCAATAGATTTAGTCACAAACCAACAAGGATAAGGACTAAAACTACTAATTGGATTCAAGGTATGAATTTGTTTAACCTCTTTTGTAAGTTGAATTGCTGAAATTAGCGTAAAAGTGTTGAAATGAAGGTAAAAACATAGAAACAACCAGCTACAGATGTAGGATTGAGATACCAACCTAGAACTGAGAAAGATAAGCAGATTTTGATCTAATGTCCAAAGGAACTCCTAATTTTCTAGGACCGTGGTGGTCATCATCATGGTCTTCCAAATTTTTAGCACACAAAAGGGGGATTGATTCATCACTACAAATAATGCTTATCCTGAAGATCATAGCTCCGTACTTGCTTTTGCACATATTTGGGAAAGGAAAAGGGTTGGGAATAGGCATTTGCCTTAGGTCAAACCCAGATTTTGGAATTAACCATGAAATAGAGATAGAAGATAATTGAATTGTCATAATGTAATATTCTCCTTTTGAGGGAGATGCTAAATAATGGCTAAAAACCAAATGATATAACTCTTTGTGAAGTTTTGTTTCTCTCCATAGGATTAGGGTTTCATGAAGTCTTTGACAAAATAGGATGTGAATGTCCACTTTATTGCTTGAATCTTGACTCTATTGCTACTCCAAGGCTTGAAGGAAGACTGATTACTTGCTCAATTGCTTGAATGCTTGAATGTAATTACCAAATTGATCATGTATATGCTTGTGTTTGTTGGCAATTGACACTCTATTGGTTGGTTTCACTATGTTTTCATTGATGGCAACATGGTATTGTGTTCCAGCTTCATGTTTTGGTTCTATGGTGTACTGATAGAAACTTCACAGATACTTCATCGACACCGATAGGACAAAGGAATATGTTTGGTCACTAACAATGTAGGCCAACATAATTTAGTAAAGGGTATCGATATTGGAGGCCGACATATCTTGGATCCGACATCGGCAATTGATTTTAATGTTTATGCATTTATGTTATCTGGCCGACATGTATTTTGATATTGTAAATATCTTTGTAAGCTGACCTAAGGCATGCAAATTTGCATAGGGTATATAGAACAGTTTGATGGATCATTTTGTAAGAATCATAATGCGAATATATAAAGGAGATAATATAGGAGATGCAAAATATACTAGAGAGATCATGTATGCGAGGAAATTCATGTAAGGGTTATTCTAATAAAGGGCTTAGGGATTTAGGCTAGAACAGATAGAGATTAAACTGAAACTGTATACCAGCATAGAAGATGCTATCTTAGTAGTTCACACTTATCCGGATTGTAGTTTGGAATTTTATGTAGCCAATGAGACTCCTTTTGTGATTGAGCAGTGTGCTCTAGGCTGTAAGCCTTCCTACAATTGTAGGCCCCTCATATTTTATTATCTCTTTATATCGCCAGTGGATTGATATTGTGGGTCACAAATCCCATCATGGTTTTTCTTCTTTGAGGTTTTCCATGTATAAATCTATGTGCTATGGTTCTCGTTTATGCGATTGGCTTATTTATTTCTTTACTTCTTTCAATTTTGTATGTACCAGTATACCGGTTGGTGTTTGCATATTTTAATAAGGCTAAAAATTATCATCCAGTATAACACTGATTCACCCCTCCCTCTCAGTGTTATTGGTTTCCAACAACTGGTATCAAAGCCTTGTGCCCCAGAGAAAGTTTAACAGCTTGAGGAAGATCCTAAAACTGAAATCCATAGATATGGCCTTGGAAAAACAACTTGAGATGACACTTGAAGAACTTAAAGCTACAAGATGAATTGAATTCTGCTAAGGAATTCATTCTTGTCCTACAAGAGAGGCTATCATCAGTTTAAGCTAGGAGGAAGAAACTTTTGCAAAGTCGGGATGATGAAGAGAAAGATACACTTAAGGAACAATGTCAGAAATTGAGTCAGGAGAACATAGTTATGAAATATGAAATGCAAGTTATAACTATGAGGATGTCTAAGGAGATTGAGGACATAAAGAAGAAGGAAGAAAATCTTGTTGTATCCCTAAAGAACAAATTTGAAGAATGTGGTAGGTTGGTTAATGAGAATGATCTATTAAGAACCGATTTAGTACAATCCCAAAGTAATGAGCAAGAGATTGAAAGACAAATGATAATTCTGAGAGAATATCTAACTACTACAAGTGAGTATAAAGAAAAATTCAAAATTATCTCAGCACAACTAGATGAGTTATTAAAGAGACACAGGCAGTTTGGAGATTTCAGTGGACTTGGATTTGAGTAAGGACAAAGTTCCGGTATTGCTAATGAAGATCAAAACCATAAGGCACCAGTAAGGCAATTTAATGCTTATAAATTCAATGGTAGATGTTTTGTTTGCAATAGATTTGGTCACATGGCTAGGCAGTGTAGAAACAGAGCAAATTACAACCTTGATTCTTCTCTCGGTAAATGTTCTAAATGAAAAAAGTTTGGTCATAAAACAAAAGATTGCAAAATGAATATTAAATTCTATGCTTGTGGAAAATTTGGACATATGGCTAATCAGTGTAGGTCAAGCAATTTCACCGATTTTAGCAAAGCAATTGAAAAGAACAATGTTACATGTTATGCATGTAATAAGGTTGGACATATTGCTAAGTTCTGTAGAAGAAGAAATCCATCAGTTAGTCATAGATGATCAAATGAGAAAGGAAAAGAGAAGGTTAGGGAAATCTTAAAAGATCATACTCAGAGATGGGTTAGGAAGATTGAAGAACAATCATCAGATGGGAATGTCCCGGTTACTTATCTGATAGAAGAGGATGTTGCTGCACAAATAGGTAGCTCACTTGGTAACTAAGGCAGATGCCTTAGGGGTAAGAAAAATTCATGAAGATGCTGCATATGCCCGGGGAAGAGGTTCTAGAAGATGTTCCAGATATTGGAGATGATTATCCGACATGGATATGTTCTGAGCAAGATCCGGTATCTTTCACCGGTAGTCATATATGTCAATGGATGATTAGGGTTTTTATCAAAGTTTAAAAGGTTGAATACACTTCATTGTTAATCACCTTTCATTCAAAGAAATTTCAAAGTGATTAAGAGCGACTAGTATGATAAAGGCAATTCAGAGCAATCATATTTCTTCTTGAGCGATCTCACCGATGTCTGGAAGAATTTGTTGGAGGTTTTCACTGAAAGCAATCTAAAGGTATTTATCTTTAAACATGGAAGCAATATCATCATATATTCCTATATTTGTTGCAAACCCAGTTGCAGTAGAGGTCAAGGACAACCCCAAGCCAATTTTCAAGCGGTATCCACATGTGGCTACCCTGGAAGTTTTAGTTGGAGCTTTTTCTCGTGTTCCAGAGGGAGTTGTCTATGTAGAGGATGTTAGGGCATATATTCACTATCACATCAAGGACTTGGGAACTTCAAAAATTAAGTGCATGTATATGAGTGAGCTGATGGGAGAATCTGGAAAGATTAAATCGACATTCAAGCATATTGAAGATCTAGGGCTTACCGATATTCTGAATATTCCAAAATTTGAGGATGAGATAATTAGATACGTTCTGAGCAGATTACATGGGGAATTTATATGGCTAAATTGACCTTACAAAATCACCAAGGAAGCCATCTAGGCAATCATTGGTTTACCATTGGTTGGGCAACAACCAAACAAGAAGGTTTCAAATGATTTAGTGAGAAAGATCACTGATGCAACATCTGACAAAATATCCATGAAAGTGAGCACTATGATCGACACAAACATCAAATCTGGTAGCATGGTCACTAGATAAGGTAACTCAATCAAATCGACTAAATTTTGTTTCTACTTCATGCATTTTGGCTACACACAAAATGATGAGAGAATATAAAATTAGATCTATGTAGTTGGATGCTTGAAAAGTTGTTGATAAATCTAGGGAAGTTTAACGGTGAAAAGAAGGGTACATTCCAATATGGCAACTTGATATTTTGCCTGATGTTATATTTTGTGAATGATACACCTGATTCTGGTAAGAGGCAATGGGCTTTTGACATCCCGGTAGGGAGACAATTGAAACAATCAACTGCTGCTCTAGGAAGCCAGAGAGATGATAAGGTATGGGGGCATTTTAAAGCATTCCAAAAATCTATGAGGTCTAGGGTAAGGGTACCTAAGCATATTGTAGAAAAATATTCTACTGATATATGCTTTATGGTAAAGAAGGATGAGACACTCATGAAAGCAGTTAAGCCCCAAAAGATTTGGATTGAAGAAATGGGCTATGAGGTGGACACACGGATTCTTGATGCCTATGCAAAAATGTTGATTGATGCACCAATAGATGAGGCAGAGAAGCCTTGTGGTATTGCATGATAGAAAACTCAAGAGGTTGAAATAGAGTTGAACTGGAAGAAAAGAGAGAAACATAAAGGAAAACAAGCAAATTTGTGGAGAAGGTCTCAAAGGACATTCAAGCACTAATGGATGCTAACCCGGAGAAAGTCAGAAAGAGGAAGGATCTTGTAGTTCATATTGAGCCTATTATTGCAGAATTAGAATATGAGGATGACACACCATTGACATTTAAGAGGGTTGTTAGGAAGAAAACAAAGGAAACAAAGGCATAAGCTAAGAAGAAACCGGTTAGGAAGGTCACAATCAAGCTACCAACACAAAAGAAAGAATCTAAAGATACACCTACAACTGCATCTGGTACTGCAAAGAGGAAGAAGAATGATGACACTGATTCTGGTAAGGTTTCACGTAAAACTTGTACAAAATTAGTAGATGAAATCACTAAAGATGTCATCTTGAAGAATGTTCAATTTTACTATCATCACTTAGAGGAGGATGAACAAAGAGAGGTAGAGGAAGCAATTCTATTATACTTGGATATTTATAAGAAAGCCTTAATAGAAATAGAAAATCAAATACCAGCTAAATTGTATAACATGCTAGATGCTAGAAGACTGTTAACTATGCAAGAGGATAAACACATTAAAATTAAAGAGCTATTATCTATCTGTGTTACTATTGCTCCTGATGAAATGGAAAAGACACTTGAGACCACAAACATAAAAATTTTCAATAGTAAGCATAGGATAACTAGTATGATGCTAGGAAGAGTAAATGAAATAATAGAGGAGACTCAAAAAGCATGGGTTAAATTTCTTGGAGAAAACAAGGGATTCTTTACTTCACCAGAAACCAAGACAAACACTGTAGATACCCTAGTTGAAGGAAAAGGAAAGGGGATTATGGGTACTTCACCCACAGTTTTGAAAAATATTAAGATAGTAAAAGTTGAGCCCCCGGTAAATACAAATGTACAGAAGAATATTGAGATATCGGTGAATACAGAGAGTGAACCAACTAACATTGTACAGGATACTAATAGTGAGGATAATTGTCCCCCAGACATAAATGTACAAGTTGAGGTTACTGTTCCTATAGAGGAAATGACAGTTACACAAACTGCACCAAGTGACAAAGCCACTAGTGCAAATGAGGAAGTTATAAAGGATAAATCTTCACAAGAGAAGGCAGAGGAATCCGACAGAGAACAGATTGTCGATCCATCATTATTGTCAATTGACACTTCATAGGTAGAAAAGAAAAACATCACAGAAATGAGTCCCACTGAACTAATGATGATGTCAGCACAAAAATTTATGAAGGAGGGATCCACAGATAAAGGGATTATAGATCAATCAATCACTATTTTACACAGACTATTCCCAGAGTGTAAGATTGAAAATGAAGCAAGCCCATCCAACAAGATTAAGGTAATCACTAAGCATATATCAAAGGACTTCCAATCCTTACAGAAAATCTCAAATCGGCAAGCACTAGAAAGGTTTACTCAGGCTAAGAGAGCTACATTTGATCATTTAATTGAAACTAAGAAGAAAAAGATTGAGGAGAAGCTGATCCTAATAGAAAATTCTTTGAAATAATGTATAAATATATATAGGGTATTTTGTAACACTGAAATACTTACATCAAATATAGATAAAAAGATAAAAGAGACTCAGGAGAAAATTAGAAGTATAACTAACTCTTTTGACGGATTATTTTCATTGACTACATCAATTGATGATCAAATTATGATTTTGGAGAACTAAATTTGTGCTCTTGAAAAGGAAAGAGACAAAATAGTTAGAAGAGACAAAAGTTTGAGAGGCTTGGTGAGTCCCCGGTTGGATTCACTTTGTGTACACAAGAAAGAATGCATGGATATGGTGGGAAATCCCACACTCACAAAGGTAAATGAAAAAGAGTCTTTAGCACATTTATTGAGTGGAATTGTACCTATTTCCAACACAATCAAAACCATCTGGGATACTTATCCTGGAGTTACTGGAGAAGGCTTATCCGGAAAATTTGAAATTTGTCAAGCTCCAATAAGACATTTTTGGGGATATTCATTGTACAGTTTTTATTCTTTGACATTCATTTTTGAATTTTTGAATGGCATTGATGTCAAAGGGGGAGTAGTATAGATGTGAAAAAGAATAAAAAGAGTTGCATACATTATGGGGAGTTGTGAAGTCATGGAGTTTTGGAGATATGGAGTATTTTGCATATTTAGCTCAGGGGGAGTAGGGCAGGATGAAATCGATGGATGAAACCTTGACCATTTTTTACATGAGTGTTGCCATCAATGCCAAAGGGGGAGATTATTGACAATTGACACTCTATTGGTTGGTTTCACTATGTTTTCATTGATGGCAACATGGTATTGTGTTCTGACTTCATGTTTTGGTTCTATGGTGTACCGACAGGCACTTCACAGATACTCCATCGACACCGACAGGACATAGGAATTTCTTTGGCCATCGATAATGTATGCCGACATAATTTAGTAAAGGGTATCGGTATTGGAGGCCGACATATCTTGAATTCAACATTGAAAATTAATTTTAATATTTATGTATTTATGTTATCTGGCCGACATGTAATTTGATATTGTAAATATCTTTGTAAGCCGACATAAGGCATGCAAATTTGTATAGGGTATATAGAATAGTTTGATAGATCATTTTGTAAGAATCACAATATGAATATATAAAGGAGAGAATATAGGAGATGCAAAATATATCAAAGAGATAATGTTTGTGAGGAAATTCATGTAAGGGTTATTCTGGTAAAGGGCTTAGGGATTCAGATCGGAATAGACAGAGCTTTAATTGGAACTATTGGCATTATGGAAGGATTGATTATGTGTTGCATTGATGTTTTGTCATTGATATCAACACTAGCTATTATGGTTGGTTACCGACATTAGCTGTTATGGTTGGTTACTGACAGACAGGTTTTGGTTACCGATAGAAGATCTAGTGTTACCTATAGAAGAGACTATTTTTTGGACACTTCCGACATGTTTGGATCAATGGAGTATGTTTGGTTTTATGTTTTACATGCTTCTGGAGAATGTTTTGGTTATTTGGTATTGAATTGGTGATTGAATGCTATCATACACTCTAGTAAGCCTATACTGGCATGGGTTTAAAGTTTTACCTATAGAGCTTTTACTGAGAATCTTTGACAGAATGCATAAGAGGTGTAGGTGCGGATTTTAGATGGAACTCAGGATGTAGAAGGTGATCCTTGATCCTGCTTTGGCTAGTTGAAGATATCACTTTGGCATGGTGGACCTAGAATAGGTCTGGTGCCTATCTAGGTTATTGACTGATATCATGTTAACTTGTTCTCTACACATTACTGAGATGATTTATGAATTGGTTAATGTTGTTTTGGTCTAAAGCCAACATGGCATATCATTGTAATATGGATGTATGTAATGATCTTATTGTAATATCTTTTAGGTGGCCGACCTAATTGGTTTAGGCCTTAGGGTTTGTATAAATCAATGTAAGATCTCATTGTAGATCATGGCATGGGAATGTAATGTGTGAATAATGTAATATCATTCAGGCAGAGGAGTAGGTCGATCATTCAAGATAGAGTTGGGTTTATGTAAAAGGTCAAAGGCCTCCAATATTGAGATTAACCAGGACTGTAATCAGGCATGGTAGATATTATCTCTGGTAGTTCATTCTACTAGATTATTGTCCAATTATCTTGAGGTGGTTTTAACCCCTCTATAGTCAGTGAGACTCTTTTGTAATTAGCAGTGCGCTCTAGGCAGTGTGCCTTCCTACATGTGCATGCCCCTCATTATATCACATACTTTCTACATAAGTATCTGCTGACTGTGGGTAGGCTTCCCACCGTGGTTTTTCCCTTTACCAGGTTTTCCACATACAAATCTTGGTGTTATGTGGTATGGTTGCATTGTGTTGATTATCTATTTTATTGTTAAGCTATATTGGTTACCGATATCTGTTTCTGCTATTTCGGTATTTAATGTTTATGTGCTATGGTTAAAGGTTGTAAAGTGGATTAACTGATATAATCTATTGACAACTGATTCACCCCCCTCTCAATTGTCTACCAATTATCCTAACAATTGACATCAGAGATTTGGTCCTTTGTAATGCCCACCAGGAACCCCGAAGGAAAACCCACAACAAGGGTGAAACAATTTTTTTTTTTTTAAAGTATAAACATCATAAGTGCATTTACACAACATGCACGATAACACAAGCGAAAGAATTACACCAGAATTCCTTAAGGGTTACCAACGAAGAATTAACTTTAAGAATAAATCCCACAAAATCATAAATCCACACATGCATCAATAACTCAATGACCATAAGGAGCCATACACAAATAAAGATTCAACATAGAAAGATTGACAGGTTAATTTATATAATTTCCACTTCAATAAACATTTACCAACATGATCAAGGAAACTGATAAAAACATCCCAATCATAGGATTGCATTGCTCTTTTAATACATAGCTTCTCAATATACATATAAGGATAGATCTCATCCAGTTACAAGGTTACATAAGATCAATATTACAATGACCACATAGGTCTCCAAATAACAACAATCTCCAAGACATGAGATGAAGCATGAGTCACGAACCATAGGAACACCTACGAAGCCAATCCTCACATGAAGGCACAAATCCAAACATCCGATGGGAAGTGACACTACCACCTGACCATGTAATTCCCAAATGGAATCACCCCACCATGCTAAGAGATAGCTGAAGACCCTCAAAAAAGCATAAGCATGACATGGTTGACAAAACAGTATGACTCCATGACAACATAAAAAGACTCCACAAGAATCTAGGTGACTCAACATCACAAACACACAAATGAACCAAATGAGAGAGTGTCATCGCATAGCTTAAGATGGATACAATGGTATAGCCTCCATAGGTCCTGGCTCACTATCCTGGTAACCTCTCCCAAACCTTTAGTTCCAACTAAGTCTCATGCAGACCCTACCAGCCTTTCGTGAAGACAAGGTGGTTGGTTTGCCATTCCAGGCCTTCTCGTAATATTATGAGCCCTGTACTAGTGCTCACCTATTCACGAGGTACAATTATCTTTGTTAATGTTATGATACTACCCACCTAATCAATTCATTAGATTACTGGTTATTATTTGACTTTCGCTGGGTCATAATGCCTACCACTTTGGGTGCAACCCCAAGTGAAAGCCACTCTCTTAAAGGACACTAAACAAACATGGTCACTCGTCGAGGACCCTATGGTGAAGCAGACAACCATAACACCACTATTAGAAATAAGTGGTCAAACAAGGACATATTGACTCCTGGCTAACCATAAGGCAAAGACACTACATGGTTAAGACAACAAAGCCAACATATATCTCTTGGTCAAAGGTACCAATTACACCACCACAGCATGACTGAACCACATACCAATATATCACAATATACACTTGCAAGGACAGCTAAATACATCAAGTCCACACTTAGACAATCTTTGAGAATATCCACATCATAAGCACTTGCAACATCATTGATTGAATCATAAATAAAACACTCTTTATAGTAGACACATTATTCAATTCGAAAATCAATGTTCCATTAGAAATGAAATCCACATTATACATTCCACCAAATAAAACATGAATCCCAAATAGGCATTTAATTCATATTCAGAATACATCCAAAACTTACTAATTTGAATCTCTAATTCATGCCTTAATTTTCATTGATAGCTTTATTAACCACATAATAAAAATCACATGAAAATTACATTTCATCATGCAAAACTACTTTAAACATTCCATTCATAAAATTTAAGTTCCTAGCACTAACCAGTTTGGAGACCAGTGAGGGCTCAAAGCTAAGCGGGGTCAAACCAACCTGTGATTGTGCTACTACCAGGGTAACAGACACTACTTGCTGGTAGTGCTGCTACCACTAGTAACAGCCCTACCGATCGATGGTTGCCGCTACCAACTAGTAGCACTGCTATCAACTAGTAGCGGTGCTGCTGACTGATAGTGCCGCCTCCTCCGATCGGTAGCGGTGCTACTGATCAGTAGTGCCACTACCACTGGTAGTAGCCACTACCAACCGGTAGCACCCACTATCAACTAGTAGCGGTCCTATCGATCGGTAGTGCTGCTACCAACCAGTGGAAGTCCTATTGACCGGTAGCACTGCTACTATGTAGCGGTGCTGCCGACTGGTAGTTCTGCTACTT
The DNA here is from genome assembly GCF_030272615.1 of Cryptomeria japonica. Classification (NCBI taxonomy): domain Eukaryota; kingdom Viridiplantae; phylum Streptophyta; class Pinopsida; order Cupressales; family Cupressaceae; genus Cryptomeria; species Cryptomeria japonica. Next base: position 531,592,472 of record NC_081411.1, read on the forward strand.
GCGGGTAGTAGACACTGTAGACGCATAAAAATGACCATATTCTTAAATGAATATTTTATGTTCATTTCTCTATTTAATTAAATCCAATTTAATTAAATTAATCACATTCTTCTATTTTATTAAGTAAATTGCTCGATTTATTTAAATAAAATTCACTATACCATTTAATGAATAAATCATTTTATTCAATTAAATCCCCCTAGCCACTTTTTAATTAAATTCAAATTTAATTAAATAGTTATCCTAAATTGAATAAATCAAATTTATTTAATTGCAACCAAATTGAATGAAAATCAAATAATTCAATTAAATCCTATTATCCCCTCATCCACTTGCAAAATCCCAAACCCCTTCCTAACCCCTTCTAGAATCTTCTAATCGATTCTAATTAACCTAAATCCCCCCTAAACTTTGTCACATCCCTAAGCAAAGGGAGGTCACTTCTCAAATGGCCCAAAGTCTTGGATAACCATTGAAGGTTTTCAACCTTCAACCACCAAAAACCCTAAAGTCTTTGAAAACCATTGAAGGCTTCCAACCTTCAACCACTTAATCCCCAAAGTCTCCAATAACTATTAATGGTTATTTCAAACCCTCCCACATGGTTAAAACATTTGTTTTGACTCAACCTCTATCCAACCCAAGGGTCTCATCAAGTTATTAATGCTTTGACCATGATTATCTCTTAATCATTTGCACAAAGGTTTATTCTTAGATTAACTCCTAATCCAGTGGGTAAGCCTAATTTAGACTTGACCCTTAGCCTTTAGATAACCATGAGGTCTTCTCAGGCCTTTAATGCCTCCAACCTCTTCTTTCAACCCAATCTTATGTTGACATTTGTTACCATGTCATTGGTGCAAATTGTGCACATGGATCCCCAACTTTCAAACCTGGCCCTTGATTAAACCTTTCAATCTTGACCATCCATTGCCCTGTTTGTGCTATAAATAGAGCTCTCATTCCTCCATTTTAAACAATCATCTTTCAAATTTGAAGCATCACACTTATGCTCAAATTCTTTCAAGCTTTTTCATCATCTTTATGCTCTTCATTTAGCCTCTTTTAGATCAGAATTAATCATGAATATGCATGCTAAAGTAGTTTATTTATCATTTTAGCTCAATCATAGATTAAATATAGTATGCTAGGATAGTATCCATACTAACCTCGTCATCTTATCATTTAGTTTATTGCATTTCTAGCATCTCATCTAGCTTATAACACATCTCATATTAAAAACAGTTAAAATCTCTCTCGTTCTCATATTTGCCATCCCTAAACCATTTTGCTCAGTAATATGAGAGCAAAACATTGGTTTGAGGGACATTGTGAGATAGAGAACCATGGGACCCTCCTTGGGAAGCTGAGTAACGCATCGTTACTCCATAGCTTGCATCAAGAAGTCCTGTGTGTGTGTGTGGATTGGTATTTTACGTATTTTTCACATTTTAAATTCTAACAACCCATTTTTCCCACATACATTTCTGGCGCCCACCGTGGGGCACGCACCCTAATAACCTATCATTTTTTGAATTTGAAGAGTTTTGCAGGTACGCGGGAAATTAGAATTAGCGCGTCAAAGACATATTTTAGCGCATCCGCCTAACAGTTTAGCGCTTCTAGCCTACTGTTTAGCGCGTGGGCTTACTGTCTTAGCGCGTTAAAACTGTTCCTTAGCGCATAATACTATTTAACAAATTTTCCTGTAGGTGTCGACGCTAGCGGAACACAGATTAGCGCTTCTACATGACAAACTAGCGCATAGACCCATATATGTAGCGCTTCACTTGCATATTCTAGCGCGTATAAGCGGACAGTTAGCGCATGAAAATTCACCATTTTTCGAGAAAAACCGAAACACAGATCAGCGCATCTATTTGACAGACTAGCGCATAGACCCAATATAAAAGCGCTTATACAGATTCTTATAGCGCATCTAAACAGAAAGTTAGCACATTAAAATTGCAAATTTCTCAAAAATAGGCCGCTCAAAAACCCAACCATAAATTAGTGCATCAAAACCATAGAGTAGCGCTTCGGAGAAATAGGATAGCGCATGCAAACGGGACAGTAACGCATCCACCGAATATTGTAGCGCGTACAGTTTGTTCTGTAGCGCATCAACAACAAAACCAACAAAAAGATTGTGTAACCGAATAAATAATTTTAGACTTGTGGAAGTCCCCCGAAACAAACTAACCGATTTCTTTTGCAGGATTTTTAACAAATTTCTTGCAGGAAAAGCGAGGAGATTTGTTTTACAAGCAAAACGTTTTTCCTTTCGTTGACCTCGAAAATTGAAATTTGCTTTGTTGACGATCTATTTTCCATAGATTAAATAATCATTGCTATAAAGGGTTAAAAAGAACACCATGCTGATTGGAGCAACATCTCCAAATAGAGGTTAGCAAACCATTGTCTTGAAGGCTAAAAAGAACAACTTATCTGCCGTGTATCGAAAGTGGAAGGTATATGCTCTCCCCTTAACTGGGTGACCAAAAAGCCAAACCACTCTTATGCTTTCTTTTATTCAAGCAATAAATCCTTTAGCAGGCCTGCCTTCCCGAGGAGTTGCACTCAACTCTTAAAGTCGTTTATGGCCGGTGTGAAGGGAACGACCTAAGTGGGGAACGACTTTGACGCCAAGAATTCCAACCCACTATAATCAAATGTGGAAAGTGACGAAAGTCCTTTTCAACGGTTGCGCGCAGCGATTAGCCTTCCCCCAGTATCCTTGAGATACGTAAAGCCTTTGTTCTAAAGGTTGGGAAGCCTCCTGAGGGAGTTTATCACTGATGGCCGAACGGGAAGCCTGATTAAGAACCTTAGCATTAGAAACTTTGAACTGAGTCAGTATCCAAACATTTGTAACATCATAGTGCAAGGGTGGGGAAGAATCCGCCCACAAGATTACTCACCATATATCTCCCAAGATAACTACTCAACTGTGAAGCAATTCACTTTGGGTTAACTTCTGGCAAAAGGCAAAAAAACGGGCACCCTCTAGGGGGTGACACGGCTGTTTGAGCTGATGGAGTATCGAGACTAGTGAGCTATGATGTTGCTTATGACCCTTGAATAAAGAGTCTTTCTGAAGTGTTTATCTTGTATCCAACCTGTTAAAATATTGGGGATTCGAAAACATCCTCGACAGAACATACACTTTATGTTAGATTAAGTAAAATGATTATACTTTGTGTGCCGTGTTTACATTTTGTATTTTAGAAAATCATCCATCCTACTTGATAATTCTCTCAACAAAAATCAAAAACATCACAAAAGCAACAAGAGGAAAAATCAAGGCAGTTTAGCGCGTAAGAACAACATATTAGCGCGTCAAACAGTTACTTTAGCGCATCTGAAGAACAAAATAGCGCGTCCAACAAAAACAGTAGCGTTTCAACTGAAAGTAAAACAGAGACCAAATATTTTAGCGCGTGTAACGATCATCTTAGCGTGTGGAATCTCTTCTTTAGCGCATCAACCAAACCAGTTAGCGCGTAAAAATCACAGTGTAGCGCGTCAATTTTCTGAAAACTTCACAAAAAATTCAAAAAAATCTATTTTAGCGCGTATAACGAGCATCTTAGCACGTGGAATCTCTGCTTTAGCACATCAACCAAACCAGTTAGCGCGTAAAAATCACAGTGTAGCGCGTCAATTTTCTGAAAACTTCACAACAAAATTCAAAAAAATCTGTTTTAGCGCGTGTAACGAGCATCTTAGCGTGTGGAATCTCTACTTTAGCGCATCAACCAAACCAATTAGCGCGTAAAAGTCATAGTGTAGCGCGTAATTATCAGAAAAACTTCACAGCAAATTTCAAAAAAGTCTATTTTAGCGCGTGTAACGAGCAGCTTAGCGCGTGGAATCTTTGTTTTAGCGCATTAACCAAATTAGTCGGCGCGTGGAAAATACAGTTTAGCGCGTGCATATTTCACAGTCAACCACACAAAATTTTCCAGAATCAATTGTTTAGCGCGTAACCAGGGGCAGAGTAGCGCGTAGATAAATAGTTTTAGCACATTGAGAGAATTTACTAGCGCATCGAACAACTGTTTTAGCGCGTGAGAAAGAGGAGAAAAACAGAGAGTTGGAAAAACCAAAATTTTTGAAAATCTCAAAAATATTTCAAACACAGTTTTTCATCAAAACACGTTTTTCATCAAACCAGAGTGACAGAAACAAGCCATAAAACTATTTTTCAAGTCAAATTTGTGTCAAACAAGGTTGTCCAAATCTAAAAACGAATCAAGCATTAGAGGACGTCTTTTCTATCATAATCTGGAAACTTGTCATCATCAGTGTCAATTCAATCCTTTAAATATCTTACGGATCTCATCTCAAAAACACTTGTCTAGAAATTTTCCAAATTGTCAAATTCAGTTTCCAGATTGGGAAACTCTTATCCATATCATTTGACATACTTTATCATGAAGGAATAGCTAAACCTTCATTCTGATAAAGTAAAATTTGAAATTTTCAAAACAAGAATCAACTGAGTTCAAATCAATCAAAGGAAATCATTGATCACTCATGCATGACTAATCGCCTTATTCTGAGAAAGAAGAACCTCTATCGCAACATCACGTTAAAGAAACAGCAACCAAACTTTTCCAAATTCATCAAGAGAAATAAATTTTTATACATCAATCGTCAACTCTTCAAATCCCATCGGGTATTTCTTTATCACGTCAAACGTTATATCCAAAACAAATCCAGCGAATTTGACAAAGAACCCCTGAAAACACGAGCATACTGTCAAAAGTCTGCTTTTAATCAAAAGATAAACCGCGGAGGAAAAATCAATCCAGCATTCCTGCCCGACGAGTGCATCACATATAACACACCTAGACCAGAACCACCAACACCAGAGCAAAACATCAACGAGGACTTTGTTCCTTTCATCACTGAAAGTTTCTATTGAAATGCCTGTCACTCATTCTCAACGAAACAAACAAAGCGAGACACCCGCGGAATCAAGTATGAATCGCAGGTTATCAAATCCTTTTGAAGTTCCATCTTCAGAAGATCCTGAAATTACTGATGCAATTCTTCAGGAATGCCAAGAAAATCCTTCATTCCAAAAACTCATTGAAAAACTCATGGAAAATGACAAAGAAAAATATCTGCTTATGCTTACAAGCAAAGGTGTCAAAATTCCTGAAGATTTCGATGCAAATGTCTTTCAAACAAGATCTCAACAATACACATATCAAGAACAACAAAGGGAAGAAGAGACTCGCATACCTGAACAACGTATTCCAGAACAACATATACCAGAAATGCGAGTACCTATGTTCGAAACCCCCGAACAACACATACCATTTGCTACACCTTTTCAAATGAGAACAAATCCAAGGGAAGAACTCTTCCCTCGGCAAGATAATACGCCTTTGGTTGCTCTTACTCAACAGATGCAAATATTGCAAAGACAAATGCATGATATGCAACAAGGGACAACAGTGCGGTATTCTATAAACGAAATCTGTCCTTATCCATTTGACAGAAGCTTAAACATGATACCTTTTCCTCCAAACTCAGACATTCCTAAATTTGATAAATATGATGGGAAAGGTGATCCTTGAGATCATGTTCGAGAATTTTGTACTATGAGTCTTGAATTTTCTCATAATGACACGTATCTGATGAGGTTATTCCCAAGAAGCCTGGGAGGACAAACAATGGAATGGTTATCCAAGATTACACCACCTATTAGATCATTTGACGAATTAGTCAACAAGTTCATCACCCATTATTCTTACAACATCCAACATGCCATAACCATGTTAGATATCTGCAACACCAAACAAAAGAACAATGAAACATTCATGTTATTCCTTCAACGTTGGCGACGCATGGTATCAAGATATCCTCGCGATATTCCTAAAAGAGAGAAAATGGAAATCTTCATTGATAACTTGAATGGGGAAATGAGTTACAGACTCAAACTTCAATGCATCCCATCTTTTGACAAGTTAATTGAAAATGGCATCCAAGTAGAGGAAGCTTGTGTCAAAAAGGGAACACTCAAATTCTACAAAGAAGGAACGAACTCATCAAACTACAATAACCAAAACAATACCAATCTAGACAAAACTCGATTTTGGACTCGAAACAAAAACGACGGCAACAATGAATCCTATGATCCTAAATCTAAACAGCCAGTGCTTGCTTTATCAGGAAATACTTAGAATACGAAAAATCCTAAAAATGCTACTCCCAATACACCCAACAATACTCAAGGACAACTCAACACCAACAATGCCAACGATAATCAAAACAAAAATCTGAATCCAGGGCCTAACAACAATTCACGCAACAACACCAACAATTTCCATAAGCGTATTTTCACACCATTGGGCCAATCATTAGAGTCCGCATTCAGAGAGCTGTTAGCAAACAAGGTTCTTTCTTTACCTCCAATCAACAATTATGAACCCCCGATCAAACCACCTTGGTGGAATGAATCCCATTATTGTGATTTTCATCGAAACAAAGGTCATAGAACAAATGAGTGCATGAGATTGAAACACATAATCCAAGACATGATTGATCGAGGGGACTTAACAGTGGATGGTCTCAAAACAAATAATGATCACGAAGCCTTCAAAGATCCTTTACCAAATTATAAAGATAGAGCATCAACTTCAAACGATACCCGCGGAGCTCATATTAATCACATCTACAACAACACAATCAATCACATATCAGCTGAAGACCATCAAGTCAATGTTATAACCATTCGAGATAAACATGATCATGAATCTGTCAATGTAACAACCCGGACCCAGAAATATGTCTTAAAGGGGCATACTGCACCTCCAACCACCACACCCAAGATCCAATACGACTTAGTTACTCAACTGCGAAAAAATCCGGCTCAGATATCTATCCTGGAATTGTTAAAGCTATCTCCAAGACACAAAGACATATTGGAGCAAGCGCTCTTAGAAACAAATGTACCTCAAAATCTGGATATAGACAAATTCCAAGCTATGGTGGCCCACATGACAGAGTCTCATAACCTCACTTTCTCAGAGCATGATAATACTTCATTGAGTCATCCGCATAATACTCCTCTACATATTGAAGTCATTGTTTCCAAACACCGTGTCAAAAGAGTCTTAATAGATGGAGGAGCCGGACTTAATATATGTACTTTAAAGCTTATCCGTGCACTAGGTTTCTCAGAAGAATCTATTGATCCTTGTAAGAAGATTACCATAAAAGCATATGATGATGAGGAATGGTCCTCTAAAGGAACAGTGATATTACCTATTCAGGTAGGCCCAGTGCAAAAGGATACTATATGTCAAGTTTTAGATATTGATCTCACTTATAATATCTTACTAGGCCGACCCTGGATACATGAAATGCAAGCAGTACCTTCTACATACCACCAGTGTGTCAAATTTCCTTATGATGGACAGGAAATCTCCATATCAGCTGATCACAATCCATTTCAACATTGCAATACAATGGGGGCAGCCCAAGACAGTTTGGTTCCTTATAACAGTGAAAAGCAACAGTCTTCGACACCTGATCCACCACTAGCAAAATCCAACTCCTTATGGGGAGATTTCAAACAGAAAATGCAAATCAAAGACCAAGCCATGGGCGAATACTCTATGGAGCCTTTGTGTTTAACCAAATTGCCAACATCACCTAGATCACATGGTTTACCTACTCTATCAATACATCAAGCAACTCAGCCCATAACTAAATTTAATGGTACCTTCATCCAATTGGGGACTCTAGCACATGAATCAGAAGATAAAGATGTTCTTAACTGGCTATACAAAGATGAAGAAGAAGCTAATAGAGCGGCCGCTCTAGACATTGTTCTACCAACACACTTGTATGGAAAAGGCTACCTGATCATGAAACAAATGGGATATGGCGGTAAAGGACCTATTGGGAAACGCCAAGAAGGAGTCACTGAACCTATAGATCTTCCTTCACAACCGAGTAGAAATAAAGCAGGATTAGGTTCTACATTCACTTTCCTATTAAAAAGGCCGCCAAATACAAATACAAAACCTCAATGGAAAGAAAAGAAGAAATACAAGGAAGAATCATGGCAGGAAGCTCTCTTTGAATCAGCAAAAACAATCCGTAAGGCAAGAGAACATCAAGATTAGAAGATACATCAGGGAAAGCTTCTGAATCATAAGAAGGCCATATCTGCAGCAGTGGCTCATATTCACACACCAGTGGCTCAAGAACCAATCCTATCATCACAAGCACCCATCATTCCTCCCCGAGGAAGCACAATCTATGAACAAATCCAGAATGTAGAAGATGGATTAGATACAGAATCAACACAGAATGTCAAAATAGTATCTATCATCAAGGATTTATTTTCGCCATACAACATACCTATCTACAACACAGATAGAATTTGGGATGATGCCTATGAGACCGATTCAAATGAATATGAATGGGGTACCTGCTCCGACGCTACTACAAATATCCCCGATGATACTGATTTCATATCCATTTCTCAAGAAGAACATAACGCAGAAGATAGACCTCTTGAATTTGGACCACAACATATCTATGACGTTCAGGAAAGCGAATAGCAATATTACGAACAAGTCTATGTAGAAGATGATACCATCGAAGACCTCGATGAAACCCTAAATTTCTTTAAAAACAAGACCCATCACGATGATAACTCTATTCTAACACTTACAGTAGCTGAACTTGACCCACCCCATGATTCCTTACCACTTGTCTTCCCTGATCTCATCGACTGGACTGAACCTGAGACTCATGATATCCCAATTTTTCCAGATGATGAATCTATTATCCACTACCTATGTACCGTAAATCCCGGAATAGGCTCTACCAGTAAACCGCATAACGACGTCTGTTCTTCAGGGAGTGCCAAGTCTCTCAGTCGCAAAAATGAATCAAATAATGAATCTAATGCTGAAAACCAGTCAATGGCAGCAATGGATCCCAAAAAAGTAAAAATAAAGGACGCATCTGAGGGTGAAAACCTTTTTAAGGCACCTAATGATGGGAGACTTGACACTCTTCCTGAACATTTTCATGAACGATCACCCATATTGATTGAGCCCACTCAATCAATCAACATTGGTACCACTGAAGCAGTCAGAAACATTCACCTTGCAGAATCTCTGACCAAAGAGGAAAGATTGGCATTCATCATCTTCTTTAAAGGACAGCAAATTAACTTTGCCTGGTCATATGCTGATATGCCTGGAGTGGACCCACACCTAATCATGCATCACTTGTCCATCTCTGCAGGGGTCAAGCCAGTCAAGCAGAAACTACGAAAGATGAATCCATAGATAGCACTCATGGTCAAAATGGAATTAAAGAAATTATTAGATGTCGGATTCATCTGACCTATTGACTATGCAGAATGGATTTCTAACATTGTTCCAGTCTCAAAACCAGATGGTAGTATCAGAATATGCACCGACTTCAAAGATGCCAATAAAGCTTGCCCAAAGGATGACTTTCCTCTACCAAGTATTGATATAATTGTAGATCTCACAGCAGGCCATGCAATGCTCTCATTAATGGACGGTTTCTCAGGCTATAATCAAATCAAAATAGCTCCTGAAGATCAAGACAAAACAGCATTCACCTGTCCTTGGGGAACATACTATTGGAATGTAATGCCTTTTGGCTTAAAGAATGCCGGAGCCACTTACCAAAGAGCAATGACAACCATATTCCATGATATGATGCACATATTTATGGAAGACTATGTGGATGATTTACTAGCCAAATCTTTCACCAGAGCTGAACATCTTGGCATCCTAACAAAGATCTTTGATCGATTGCAAAAATTCAAAGTCCGACTCAACCCTAAAAAGTGTGTCTTCGGGGTTACATCAGGCAAGTTACTAGGTTACATCATCTCAGCTAAAGGTATTGAAGTGGATCCAGCAAAGGTACAAGCCATCATGGATATGCCACCACCGAAGAATATCAGTCAACTTCGATCTCTCCAAGGACGACTTCAATCAATCAGACGATTCATCGCTCAACTAGCAGATAAAAGTCTGCCATTTAACCACTTGTTACACAAAAATGTGCCATTCAAATGGGAGACTAAATGTGCAGAATCCTTTTACCAAATTAAACAGTACCTGATGAATCCACCAGTTCTAGTACCACCAATTACAGGAAAGCCTCTTATATTGTATATATCAACGACAGATGTTTCACTGGGGGCATTATTGGCACAAGAAGATCAACAAGGAAAGGAACGCGCCATATATTACATCAATAGAACATTGAATGGATATGAGCTCAATTATACATTCATTGAAAAGGCTTGCCTAACAGTTGTTTTTGCATCTCAAAAGTTCCGACATTATATGCTAGCACACACTATCAAGCTAGTAGCCAAAATTGATCCTCTCAAATATTTACTCAGCAAGGCAGCTCTCACAGGCCGATTGGCTAAATGGGTTATGATTCTCAGTGAATTTGACATCCACTACACAGAAAGACGTGCCATCAAGGGACAAGCAATTGCAGATCAGCTGGCTGAAGCACCGCTACCAGGAAAACAAATCATGGACATTGAATTTCTAGATAGGGACGTTTTTGCTCTTTCCTCCAAACAATGGACCCTATACTTTGATGGATCCTATACACAACATGGTTCAGGGGTCGGCATTCTATTCATCACCCCTGAAGGACACACCATGCCAAGATCATACAGGCTTATGTTTCCATGTACAAATAATATGGCTGAATATGAAGCATTGGTCATAGGCATCAAAATGGCCGTCGAATGGAAGATCACAGAATTAAAAGTCTATGGAGACTCACAATTGGTCATCCATCAAATCAACAACTATCAGACAAAGGATGATAAGCTACTACCCTACAAACGGATGGTGGATGATTTCAAACAGTATTTTGTGCACATCACTTTTGAGCAAATACCAAGGTTAAATAACAAAGCAGCCGATGCAATGGCTACGATTGCTTCATTACTACAAATTCCAGAACAACAGAGTCGTTATGAGTTCCTGGTAGAGCAACTGTTCTCTCCCGCCTATGACCATTCTGAATCTCATGTTATATATGCCTTAACCGGTTCAGATTCTCCGTTATATGGACCAATATATGACTACCTCAAGCATAATATATTACCCATTGACCAATCCCGCAACCAAAAATGTAACTTTATCCGACAAGCTGCCCGTTACACCCTTACCGCTGATACCTTATATCGTCGGGGTCTAGATGGTACTCTTCTTCGTTGTCTTGATTGTAATGATTCTGATTCAGCTTTACACGAGCTTCACGAAGGTATTTGTGGTACACATTCGAGTGGCACTACTCTTGCTAAAAAGCTTCTACGAATGGGATACTACTGGCCTACCATGGAAAAAGACTCATATCATTTCGCCAAGAAATGTCCTAAATGCCAAATCCATGGCAATCTGATACATGCACCAACACAGGAACTGCAACCATTTACCACATCCTGGCCCTTTTGTCAGTGGGGATTAGATCTGGTAGGCAAAATACATCCTTCATCTTCAAATGGACACAAGTTCATTATAACTGCCACAGAATACTTTACCAAATGGATTGAAGCAGTTCCCTTGACCACAGTAATTAGGAAACAAATTGCTTCTTTTATCTTAAATTATCTGATCTGCAGATATGGTATTCCAAGTTCAATTGTCACAGATAATGGATGACCTTTCAAAAACCAAGATGTGCAGGAACTATGTGAAAAATTCAAAATCCAGCATCGATTTTCTACACCATACTATCCACAAGGAAATGGTCAGGCAGAAGCATCTAACAAAACGATCCTAAAAATCCTTAAGAAAACAGTGAATGATGCAGGCAAAGATTGGCATATACAACTCAATCCAGCTCTTTGGGCCTACAGGACTAGCATCCGCACACCTACAGGGGCAACACCATATTCCTTGGTATATGGATCAGAGGCTATTTTACCCTTGGAGGTAGAAATTCCATCTCTTAGAGTCTCTTTGAAAGGTTTGATTCCAAATGAAGAGTATCGGGTCAATCGACTGCAAGAATTGGAACTATTAGATGAAAGACGCCAACATGCTTATACTCATCTCAAAGCATATCAGCGACACATGTGCCGGAGCTACAATCATAAGGTCATTCCTCGTAACTTCAAGGTTGGTGATCTAGTCTTAAAAGAAAATCCAAGAAACCAGCAAGATAGAGAAAAGAAAGGGAAATTTGAACCTAACTGGTTGGGTCCCTATGTCATCATTTCAGTCTATGGATCAGGTGCCTATCAGCTAACAAATTCTGAAGGAGATGTGCTTGATGATCCAACTAATAGCATTCATCTAAAGAAGTACTATACTTAAAGTAGCCTAGTGCACGGAAAACGCAAAAAAAAAAAAAAAACTCCAGAAAAAGTTAAAATGCAAAGTACAATAAAAACAAATGGTGAAAACCTGGTAAACAGGCGCCTTTGTGAAAGGCCGGCTCCTTTCTCTCTATCCATGCTATTTTATCCATCAAAACACTCTCGGCCATCGCCCGACACTTATCATCTATCTAGGACAAATTTAGCGTAGTCACTATCCTGAGTTATCCCTCTGTGTCTATTCTCTTATCGTATTTCACCATGGCTTGGAAATCACTATACGTCATCATATCCAGACCAACACTCATCTAGGGGCATTAAACTGTTCAAAAACTTGCAAACATTCCAAAACATTCCAACTATTGTGAAATCTCAAGACACAGCACATCCAACAAACACAATTGCAATTCATTACAAACAACCAAAACACGAACAATACACAAGGAACTCAAGGATGGATGATTTTCTGAAATACTAAATGTTGCATTATCGCATTAAAGTCTTGATTATTTTACATTTTGAACTTTTTAAATAAATTGGAATCTTCTCATCAAAAGCTTCAAAGCCAGAGATCATGAGGAACTTCCAAAATTTTCTTAGTCTTCTGTCTAGGAGGCAATCACTTGTACTGTGTGAATATTTGCCTCGAGATGTGATCCATATCACTGAAGGCTTAATCCCATTTCACGCATTATAAATGATCTACTCTTGTTTGTTTACGCAATACGCACTCAGGTCGTCCTGGTTCAAATATACCTTGGCGCTTGTGCTATCTTGCAAAATTAAAAATCATGTAAATTTTACTCAGGTTATTATGGTTCAATTATACCATTATGCTTGTATAAATTTTCAACATATCCTAAACAAATCAATGCTCAATGATGATATTTACAAAGAAAGCAAATGAATGGTTATATCGGATGGCAAATACAGAATGAGAGATGCTCCAAAAACAATTAGTTGCATATCATTTCACAATTAGTTGCATATCATTTTACAATTAGTTGCATAACATTTTACAATTAGTTACATCTCATTTTATAATAAGTTACATCTCATTATTATCCCATCTATCATTATTACATCATTACACATCATCTTACATAAAGCAGCATATTAACATCATACATCTCATTTTCAAGATACATCTCATAACATACATATATATCATACATATAAGCATTACATCATCATGTAAAAAGGAAGAAGCACACATAACACATACATCCATAAACACACCACATCGGTCAAAAATGGTGCTCTATATATATATCTCTCAAAAAATAATCAACATCTACAAAATGTGTCAAAACTGTGTCCGGTACAAAGAATACACTGCTCAAAATACAATAGAGACCATGTCTCTCAAGTATGACTATCCCCTGATGGAGATGGTCTAGCCCCTGAGGCACCTACTCCTGGATCTCTAGGAGGATCCTGTCTGGCTCCTGAGACACTCGCACCCGGATCGACAGGAGGGTCCTGTCCCGCCGGCCCTGTCACTCCACGGCTCTCCGATCGTGTCCCGGCAGTTTGAGATCGACTCGATCTCGACTGCGCAAAGCTCTCTACATGCCGCTCTCTGGGAACCGCCTCCTCATAGTGCCGCCTGTAATATGCAGCCTCCTGCACACTCCGTGTCAGCTCTCTCAGGGTGTCTCTCAAGGGACCACTCGCCGTAGCTCTCTGTACGGTCGCCAAGGCCTCCTCTGCTCGCCCACGCCGCTCCATCTCAGTATCTCTCTCAGTGATCAACTGAGAGATTTGCCTCTGATAAGTCAAAATCTGTGCCTACAGCTGCTGCACAGTGATCTGAAGAGTCCGGATCTGGGCGTCCTCTATGTGTCCCGACACTCAAACCCGTAGCGGTACCTATGCTGGCGCCACTCCCCCCACTCGGCCTGTCCTGGGTACGGGAGGTGGAAGAATATCTATCCTCCTCCTCTGCACTGGTCTCCCCACCTCCTCCTCTCCTCCTCCTACTGCCGCTAATACCTCTGTAACTCTGCCCTCTCTACCAACCCCAATGGCCAATCCTCCCCTCCCTCTCTCAATCCGGCCCTGTCGTACCGCCCTCTGCACACCTCTCCCTCTCCTCCTCCATCCATCACCCCCATCATCCCCATCATTCCCCTCATCTCCCCCGTCTCCCTCCTCTCCATCCGACTCAAAAACCGGTCTCATCTCCTCTGGATCTGAGATCCTCGCAACCGCCCGAGCAGCAAATAAACGAGCGAACTCGTCAGTCATACCGGCATCCTGTATCTCTGGGGCATAGTCCCAGATCTGCCCGGCCAAACCAGTAAACTCCTCAATCGCAACGGCACTATCAATAGTCGGCCCCCAATCGGCCACATCCTGCTGCCACCGTGCATATAAGCACGTCCCCTGTGGAACACCCTGCTGCCTCCCGAACTGCCTCAAAACTCGGGTAACCAAAAACCGCTCAATGACGAACGGGGTCCTCCCAATCAAATGCCTCATCATAAAAACTAATGACATCTCCATCCCATCCTCAGCCCATACCTTGCAGCTTGTGTACGATCTCCAGGTGACCGTATCTATGTCATCAAAAACCCTCCTCCAGTGCTCTAGTTTGCCCAGCTTACGCTGGACAACTAGGCCTCTATAACCATATGCATAAGCTGCCCCCACGGGCCTATCCCTGTCTACCAGTGGCCTCGCTGCTGGAATGTGCTCCCAGTACCATACCTGTAAGAGTGTCACCCCTGCTGATAAACTCCCATATCCGAGGTATACCACCTCATGTAGGCTCCTGTAGAGGTGGGCCAACATCGCTGACCCCCATGCAAATCTCTGGCCCTGTGTGACCATCTGCTCCAGAACCAGCCCCCATCCCACTGAAAATCCCTTTGACCTGCGATCATGACAAAGGAATCCTCCAATAAATCCTGCCAATACAGATGGCAGCGGTGCATAATCCAGATCCAGGAACTCCTGCCATGGGATCTCATACCCACAGACGCTCTCATCATGAAAAATCCGGCGCAGTGCCTCTGTGCCACCCTCCTCTGTCTGCTCATAGGGCAATATAGCCCCTACCACAGGAATACGTAGGATACGATAGCAGTCCTCTGGTGTCACGGTCATCTCCCCAGTAGCAAAATGGAAGGTGTTCGTGTCACTATGCCACCTCTCTGCCAGTGCTGTCAAGAGTCCCCGGTTCACAGTGAACCGAGGCATATCTAAAAGTGAGGTCAATCCACACCTCTCAATAGTGTCCAGGTCTGCCTGTGACAGACGTGGTATCAGTGTCCATGGTCTCGGGAATCTCTCCCTCGACTGCACGATCCCCAATCGCTCCTGTCAACAAACAAAACATATCCAATATCAGATTCCACTTCAATAACAAGATATCAACATAAAACTTACATCAACAACATGCCACAAATTTGCTCATCTACATCAAGTTCAAAAACCTATCATTTCATATCAACTTTTAAAACAACTCAAGTTCTCAAAAACCATATCAAAACTTGTAAAACAACTCAAGTACCACAATCACATAAACTTGTAAAACAACTCAAGTTTCCCACCCATATCAGCTTGTAAAACAACTCAAGTTTCCAACCCATATCGGCTTGTAAAACAACTCAGGCTTCCATACACATTTGAACTTAAAAAAATAGATAACACAAATAAATCATGTTCTGATCCACACAAACAGCTTGATATCTATACATAACTTGGAAACATTCACATCAAAACAAGTTATACAAATACTCATATTGGATACGTACAACAAAAACATGACAGACACGCAAAAACACAACTTTTCAAATTCGGCCAAAAACACAAATTTTTCATGCATGCGATAAACAGACTTTAAATGCGCTAAAACAGACCCATGCACTTAGCTGCCTGTCCTACGCGCTAACCTATCTCTCTTATGCGCTAGATTCCATCCATGCGCTATCCTTTTCTACCTGTGCGCTATCCAATTTATCCTATGCGCTAGACTCTGTTCACGTGCTACTTTTTTCCTCCCATGCGCTACCTAAACTAAACCTATGCGCTAGAATATTTCTACGCGCTAACCTGTCCTCTCTAAGCGCTCTCCTTTTCATCCTATGCGCTAGACTAGTTCTACGCGCTAAATCCCTCTGCCTAAGCGCTACCTTTTCAGCCCTATGCGCTCGGTTATGCCTACGCGCTAAACCTCCTATTTGATGCGAACTTCTATGCTTCCTATGCGCTAGGTTAGACCTACGCGCTATCCTGTTCTTCTAACGCGCTACTATACACATTACCTGCGCTATTCTACATAGACGCGCTAACCTAAACGACCTATGCGCTAATCAAAATCATTTCGGACGCAGCAATTAAAATGGCTTCTATGCGCTACTTCACATTACGTATGCGCTACTATGCGCCTTAGACGCACTAAAACGATGAGTCCGAAGTTTAAAATTCGAAAAACAGCTAAAAACGACAAAATAAAAAATCAAAAGGGGGTCAAAAACGTTGACTTACTGGTGGTCCACGCGCGGCTGGTCTCCGGTACCTCCGAACGCGCTCAAAACGGTGTCTGTGATACGGAATAGGCATTTTCTCTCCAGAGCAAATTCTCTTTTCTTCAAAGTCAACAAGCACAAATGAATTCAAATCAAGCCCTTTTCCCCTTTTATAGGAGGTAAATGAAATTAGGGTTAACTAACTGGGCCTGTAATACGGTCGTGGTCTCCCCTATATCAACACATTTGTAATTTATCGGGAGATGAATCAATTTACACACTAACTACACGCATGAAATCCTACACATCATACGAACGTCATCAATTTAAATCAGAAATTTTCCAACCAAAAAAAATAAAAAAATATTGATTCATCTCCCGAGGGGGCATCACATCAAATATCGAATCTGGGGCATCGCATCAAATCTGGGGCACGACTGGCAAATCAAAAGAGCGACACAAAAATTGCATTTGATCATAAAAACACAAAAACACATCATATTTCTTTGAATTAACATGTGCACACACGTCACTTCAAAGAGGGGCAAAATGTAGATGCATAAAAATGACCATATTCTTAAATGAATATTTTATGTTCATTTCTCTATTTAATTAAATCCAATTTAATTAAATTAATCACATTCTTCTATTTTATTAAGTAAATTGCTCGATTTATTTAAATAAAATTCACTATACCATTTAATGAATAAATCATTTTATTCAATTAAATCCCCCTAGCCACTTTTTAATTAAATTCAAATTTAATTAAATAGTTATCCTAAATTGAATAAATCAAATTTATTTAATTGCAACCAAATTGAATGAAAATCAAATAATTCAATTAAATCCTATTATCCCCTCATCCACTTGCAAAATCCCAAACCCCTTCCTAACCCCTTCTAGAATCTTCTAATCGATTCTAATTAACCTAAATCCCCCCTAAACTTTGTCACATCCCTAAGCAAAGGGAGGTCACTTCTCAAATGGCCCAAAGTCTTGGATAACCATTGAAGGTTTTCAACCTTCAACCACCAAAAACCCTAAAGTCTTTGAAAACCATTGAAGGCTTCCAACCTTCAACCACTTAATCCCCAAAGTCTCCAATAACCATTAATGGTTATTTCAAACCCTCCCACATGGTTAAAACATTTGTTTTGACTCAACCTCTATCCAACTCAAGGGTCTCATCAGGTTATTAATCCTTTGACCATGATTATCTCTTAATCATTTGCACAAAGGTTTATCCTTGGATTAACTCCTAATCCAGTGGGTAAGCCTAATTTAGACTTGACCCTTAGCCTTTAGATAACCATGAGGTCTTCTCAGGCCTTTAATGCCTCCAACCTCTTCTTTCAACCCAATCTTATGTTGACATTTGTTACCATGTCATTGGTGCAAATTGTGCACATGGATCCCCAACTTTCAAACCTGGCCCTTGATTAAACCTTTCAATCTTGACCATCCATTGCCCTGTTTGTGCTATAAATAGAGCTCTCATTCCCCCATTTTAAACAATCATCTTTCAAATTTGAAGCATCACACTTATGCTCAAATTCTTTCAAGCTTTTTCATCATCTTTATGCTCTTCATTTAGCCTCTTTTAGATCAGAATTAATCATGAATATGCATGCTAAAGTAGTTTATTTATCATTTTAGCTCAATCATAGATTAAATATAGTATGCTAGGATAGTATCCATACTAACCTCGTCATCTTATCATTTAGTTTATTGCATTTCTAGCATCTCATCTAGCTTATAACACATCTCATATTAAAAACAGTTAAAATCTCTCTCGTTCTCATATTTGCCATCCCTAAACCATTTTGCTCAGTAATCTGAGAGCAAAACATTGGTTTGAGGGACATTGTGAGATAGAGAACCATGGGACCCTCCTTGGGAAGCTGAGTAATGCATCGTTACTCCATAGCTTGCATCAAGAAGTCCTGTGTGTGTGTGTGGATTGGTATTTTACGTATTTTTCACATTTTAAATTCTAACAACCCATTTTTCCCACATACAGACACTATCAACCCACATGATGAGGCAAGCCCATCACAGGAGTGGTAAAGTTCACAAGAGAGGCACAAGAAACATGCCTCCAAGCATTCTAAAACCAAAAAGTCACAAAATCAATAACCACAAAGAACATTCCATTTCTAGAATTATTTCACGGGCACACACATATAGTGCCAATTTCCAAAATTTGAAGGAAAAGTTTACCAGCAAGGTAGATGGTGAAATAAACACACTGGAAAGAATATCTAGCCAATTCTTGACAGTATAGAAACAAGGATAAATCAAGAAGTAGTTTTCTATGAACAAATAACACACAACAAAGAAGAAATGAACAATTCCTTTCCTGAATGCAACCATAAGCTAATAGCATCACAAAATCAACTATATCAGGCAATAATTTCTTCCATTTCAACATTCCAAAAAGAATCTACTTGCAGATTGTATTTTCCAATCACATAGGAAGAAAACTGAAATATACAAAATCAAATCAAAACATCACAATAGATTATCCAACCTAAAGCAAAGGCAAGCAAGGGAATGAAGGAACACCAGTCTTACAACCCAGGTCGAATCTTCAGCTCTTCCAAGAAGATTTCCAGAATTCTTTTCTTCTCTCAAAATTCCTCTTCTTCTCCTGCTGTGAATGCCCAGAATGGATGCCCAAAATATCTTTTTAACCCAAACTTCTAGGTTAAAGTTTTCATCCAATCAAATTTAAATCTTTTAAAACTAAAAGGCAATCAGATCTATTTCTTTCCCAATAATAAAAATAATTTCCAATGATTAAATTAAAAAGGCCAAATGGAAAAACAAAAAGGGAAGCTTTTATTTATTTCCTTTTCCCTAAATACTTCCTTCAACATAAGCATTTAACCTTTTTAAATGGCTAGGCAATTTATTTACTTCACAAAAATATCAATGCAACTTTATACAATAAATTAAGCCATTTAACCATTTAATCTAGCAATCATTAATTTAAATAGATCAATAATCAAAGAGCATAATAATTAAATGATTATGCCAAAATAATATAGCATCATCCATTTAAATTAAATAACCATTTAAATAAACAAAAACATGCAAAACCAAGACAGATCAAATGATGACTCTCAAATGACCAAACCAAGGCACCATGATACACATAACAGCCAAACGGGGAAACACAACCGACTAACAAAACTCATACGAGTGTAACTGTGGTCAAGCTAGGGTACAACAACTATCTCCTCCTCTCCCATCGGATATATCAGACATGCTCAGACCTGTGAAACCAGGTGGAGTCAATACCCTGTACCAACCCGGTACTAGTACCTGCAGTGTCCTGCACCAAAGAACCACACGTGCATATAGACTAGTATATATACAAACATGGTAAACACACCAATGAAGGAGAATCATGATGTTCCCTATCTCACTGGAGTGAGTGAAGGAAAATCATCCCCTCGCATCCCAATACACTTGCAAACACGCAACATATAAAAATGCATCACAATATAAGGGAAAAGTGTGAGTCCATGATAATGATCCATAAAATAATAACATTACTCATAGCACTAAAATACTGCATAAAAGCATACACCAAGAAACCAGATAAAACATGAGATAACATCGCATGACATCCGAATCAAAATACAATAATGTTCCATAGAACAGTCATTGAAGTAACTCAAAACATACAAAAGAGGCTGATTGAGGAGGGGTACTACATCCTCTTTTGCATAAGCTTAACCGCTTGAGGTAGATCCTATGACAACTAATTCTCTGACAACTATTTTTAGAGAGAGATCCCTAAGCTTGATGGAACAAATTATGGGATATGGAAAATCCGCATGGAGACTCATCTTAGCTATCTTGGGAAGGATATTTGGGAGATCGCTAAGAAATGATACACAGCTTATGATCCGGCATCTAGAAATCCTGCTCCTGCAGACTTGGATAAAAATATGTAGAATGATTGCAGAGCTAGAGAAGCCCTCTCATGTGCACTTACTAATCAACAAATCAAGGGATTTACTGACAAATCATCTACAAAGGTTATGTGGGATAAATTTCAAACTCTGAATGAAGGTGACCCTATTGTCAAAATTGCTAAACTTGATGGTTACCGGGTAAGATATGAGAACTTGAAGATGGATGACAATGAAAGAATTGCTACATTTATGGAAAGAGTAAATGAGATTGTCATGGGAATTCAATGTTGTGGAGGATCTCTGAGTGAAGATGAAATAGTTTCCAAAGTCTTGAGAGCCCTTCCACCGGCTTACAAGATGAAGGCAACTGTAATGAATGAAAGGAGAACAATGGCAAACACTTCAGTTAACAGAGATATTATGATTGGGAAATTATCTTCTTTTGATCTTGAAGAATTTGGACCTTCTGGAGCTGCAAAATCTGAACCTACTTTTCATGCATCATCATCATCTACCAAAAAAAATTATTGGAAAGCCCTATATGCAAAAGAACTAGAAGATATGAGGAAAGAGGATAAAGAATTTGAGCAAATTGAAGCCTTCTTTGCTAGAAGAGTACCTAAAGGACCGACATGAAGTAAGTATGAAGGAAAAGCACCTTTTAAATGTTTTGCATGTAATAAGATTGGTCATTTTGCATCTAGATGTCCTGAAAGGAATGCAATATTTGAAGAAAGAGTTAAGAAATCATTCAAGCTTAATCAGAATAGATATAGATTCAAGAGAAACAAACAATGCTACATAGTGGATGAGGAAGGAGTAACTGATGACTCTAAGGATGAACCAACAAAAGACTCTACTAGTAGATCTAACAATGGAAAGGAATGGGTGTACTATGCCCTAAAGGAAGATGAATCGGAACCAGCTATCAAGAATGCAAAAAAGGCCCTAGCAGCAAAAGTTGAAGATAAGGATGAATGGGTAATTGATAGTGGATGCTCACATCATATGACAGGAGATAAAAGAAAATTTATGTCCCTGCATGAATACAATGGTGGTCAAGTAAGATTTGGAGATGACAAATCATGTATGATTAAAGGTAGAGGCACTATTTCTTTGGATGGTAAGCATAATACTGATAATGTCTATTATGTAGAAGGTTTAAAGCATAATATTTTGAGTGTTGGTCAATTGGTGGACAAGGCATTCCATCTTCAATTCAAGGATAGAAAATGCAAAATCATTAACAAGACTGGTTTGGAGATTGCTACCAGTACTCAGTCTAGAGGTAATATCTTTCACCTAAACACTGGTAATAAGACATGTTTGATTGATCATATTGATGAGAGTTGGCTATGGCATAAGAGGTTGTCTCATGTTAATTTTGATTGTACAGTCAAGATTAGTTCAACAAAGGTAGTTAGAGATATACCTAAGATTATGAAGCCTCATAATCCGGTATGTAAGGAATGTCAATTGGGAAAGAAAGTTAGAACTTCTTTTAAGAGCATACATGATAAATCTAAAGATGTTCTTGATTTAATTCACACTGACTTATGTTGTCCAGCAAGAACTAGAAGATTTCAAGGTGATAGGTACTTCATGCTAATAATTGATGATTATTCTAGAATAATGTGGGTGACTTTTCTTAGGGAGAAGTTTGAAGCTTTTGAGAAATTCAAGATCTTTAAAGAAAAGGTAGAAATTGAAACTGGACTGAAAATCAAATGTCTAAGATCAGATCAAGGCAGTGAGTTCACTTCTCATGAATTTAATAGTTATTGTGAGTCAAATGGAATTAGGAGACAATTATCTGCACCTCAAACGCCTCAACAAAATGGAGTAGTGGAAAGGAAGAACATAACCATTTTAGATGCAGTAAGAACTATGATGATGGAAGCCAAATTACCTCACATATACTGGAGAGAAGCAATGAGCACAACAATCTACACATTCAACAGAGTTCATATGAAAGGTGAAATCGGTAAGACTCCTTATGAATTATGGTTTGGACATACACGTACTGTTAAATATTTCAGAATTTTTGGAAGTAAATGTTATATCAAAAGGGATGATTCAATTGGGAAGTTTGATCCTAGATGTGATGAAGGAATATTTCTTGGATATTCTAATAAGAGAAAAGCATATAGATATTATAATAAAAGATTGTATAAAATTATGGAGAGCGCAAATGTGAAAGTGGATGAACAATATAGAAACCAATCTATATCATATGACAGGGAACCCACAATGGAAATTATCATAGCTAAACTGACAATGCCTCAATCGATACATGACACTGAGATAGTTACACCGGTACAATCAAAAAATTCAACCATGACTGATGACCAGATCAGTGAACCTGAAGTTCAGAAGACTCCAAGGTATGTAAGATTAAATCATTATGAAGATCAAATTATTGCAGATACGAACAAGGGAGTTATGACAAGAAGGAGACTGGCAAATGAAGAGGTATGTCTTATTTCTCAAGTTTAACCAGCATCTGTTATTGAAGCTTGTAAAGATAAACATTGGTTAAAGGCTATGGAAGATGAATTAGATCAGATAGAGAAGAATGAGACTTGGACTTTAGTTGCCCGCCCTAAAAATAAGAATGTTATTGGAACTAAATGGGTTTTTAGAAATAAACTAAATGAGGATGGTCAAGTTATAAGAAACAAAGCTAGATTGGTTTGTAAAGGATATTCTCAAATGGAAGGAATTGATTATGGTGAGACATTTACACCTGTAGCTATAATTGAAGCTATTAGACTATTTCATGCGTATGTAGCATATAAGAACTATAAGGTCTATCAAATGGATGTTAAATGTGTATTTTTGAATGGTGAACTTGAAGAAGAGGTATACATTAAGCACCCTAATGGATTTTCACTGATAGATGACAAAGATATGGTTTGTAGGTTATGGAAAGCATTATATGGATTGAAACAAGATCCTAGAGCTTAGTATGCAAGGTTGGATAAATATATTTTCAAGCTTGGTTTTACTAAAGGCAACGCTGATAGTAATTTATATTACAAGATCACTGATGAAGATATTCTGATTATTGAAGTATTTGTTGATGATATCATTTTTAGAGGAGAAGATAAATTGTGCATGGAATTTTCTAACAATATGAAAAATAAATTTGAAATATCCATGATTGGTGAAATGAAATTTTTCTTAGGTTTGTAGATTACTCAAACTGATAAAGGAATTTTTATTTGTCAAACTAAGTATCTAAGGGAATTGTTGAAGAAGTTTGGTATGGATAATTCCAAACCGGTAAGTACTCCTATGGTGACAAGTGATAAATTATCTATCAAAGACACATCTGCACCAGTAAATTCAACAAGGTATAAGTCTATGATTGGTGGCTTGTTATATCTAACTCAAACTAGACCAGATATTATGAATGCAATGAGTATTGTTTCAAGATATCGAAGTAATCCTAAAGAAAATTGTGAATGTGCAGTAAAGAGGATATTTTGATATTTTCAAGGAACATTAGAATATGGCTTATGGTATTCTAGAGATGATAACTTCACTTTATGTGCATATATAGATTCAGATTGGGCAGGAGATATTGATGAAATGAAGAGCAATTATGGTGGAGCTTTCTTTCTTGGAAAGAAACTGGTTTCATGGATAAAAAAAAAATAGTCATACATTTCTTTATCTACTATAGAAGGTGAATATGTTGCAGTAGAAACTAATTGTACACAAGTCCTGTGGATGAAGAAAATTGTTGAAGGATATCAGGGTAAATTGTAGTGAACCAGTAGTTATCTACTGTGATAACTTTACAGCTATTGACATGTCTAAGAATCTGGTATTTCACTCTAAGACTAAGCACATATCAATAAAGTATAACTTTTTGAAGGACAAGGTGGAAGAAAAGGAAATCAAATTGGTTTATGTGAACACTAAAGAGTAGATTACAAACATATTCACTAAACCGCAGTCTAAAGAATCATTTGAATATTTGAGAGATAGGTTAGGGTTATCTACCCCTCTGGAAGAAACTTAGCTGGTTGTGCAGTGCATCATTTCGATATGGATCAAGATCTTTATCCTTAGCTCTGGATTGATTTAGTGGTGCTACTACTTAGGGGGAGTAGTAAGCTTTGAGATTCATAGAATTTTGATTTCTATGTCATATCTTTGGCATTGATGTCAAAGGGGGAGAGATATTGATATGAAAAAGAAAACTTAAGGAATTTAGAGTTTTACAAAGATATTATTCAAAGGAGGAGATTGTTGGTTGTCTTCCATTGGGGGACACTTGTTTGGCAATTCTTGGTACTTAGATGTTTTTCACATCTATTGTTGCCATCAATGCCAAAGGGGGAGATTATTGACATTATGGAAGGATTGATTATGTGTTGCATTGATATTTTATCATTGATGTCAACACTAGCAGATATGGTTGTTTACTAATACTAGTTGTTATGGTTGGTTACCGACATACATGTTTTAGTTACCGACAAAAGATCTAGTGTTATCGGCAGAAGATACTATCTATTGGACACTTCTAACATGTTTGGATCAATGGAGTATGTTTGGTTTTATGGGTTACATTCTTTTGGAGCATGTTTTGGTCAGTTAGTATTGACTTGGTGATCGAATGCTATCATACACTCTAGTAAGCCTATACCGACATGGTTTAAGGTTTTATAGGCAAACCTTTTACTGAGAATCTTTGACATGATGCATAAGAGGTGTAGGTGTAGCTTCTAGATGGAACTCAAGATGTAGAAGGTGATCCTTGATCATGATTCGACTGGTTGAAGACATCGCTTTGGCGTAGTGGACCCAAAATAGGTCAGGTGCCTATATAGGTTATCGACCAGTATCATGTTAACGTCTTCTCTACATGTTACCGGGATGATTTATGGATTTGTTAATGTTGTTTTTGTCTAAATCCGACATGATATATCATTGTAATATGGATGAATGTAATGATCTTATTGTAATATCTTTTAGGTGGCCGACCTAATTGGTTTAGGTCTTAGGGTTTGTATAAATCAATGTAAGATCTCATTGTAGATCATGGCATGGGAATTTAATGTGTGAATAATGTAATATCATTTAGGTAGAGGAGTAGGTCGATCATTGAAGATCGAGTTGGGTTTATGTAAGAGGTCAAAGGCCTTTGGTATTGAGCTTAACTGAGACTGTAATCAGGCATGGTAGATGCTATCTCTGGCAGTTCATTCTATTGGATTATTGTCCAATTATCTTGAGGTGGTTTTAACCTCTTTATAGTAAGTGAGACTCTTTTTTAATGAGTCGTGCGCTCTAGGCAATGTACCTTCTTGCATGTGTAAGCCCCTCATTGTATCACATGCTTTCTACAGAAGTATGATCTGACTGTGGGTAGGCTTCCCACCATGGTTTTTCCCTTTACCAGGTTTTCCATGTACAAATCATGGTGGTATGTGGTATGCTTGCATTATGTTGATTATTTGTTTTATTGTTAAGTTGTATTGGTTACTGGTATCTATTTCTACCGGTACCTGTTTCTACTATTCTGGTATTTAATGTTTATGTGCATCAGTATAAGGTCTTTAAGTGGACTAATTGATATAATCTATTGACAACTGACTCACCCCCCCCCTCTCAGTTGTCCACTGGATATTGATGTTTTGTCATTGATGTCAACACTAGATGTGAAAAACATCTAAGTACCAAGAAATGCCAAACAAGTCTCCCCCAATGGAAGACAACCAACAAGAACAATATACTGGCATAGAAGATGCTATGTTAGTAGTTCACACTTATCTGGATTGTAGTCTGAAATTTTATGTAGTCAGTGAGACTCCTTTTGTGATTGAGCAGTGTGCTCTAGGCTGTAAGCCTTCCTGCAAGGGCATGCCGCTCATATTTTGTAATATCTCTTCATATGGCGAGTGGATTGATATTGTGGGTCACAAATCCCACCGTGGTTTTTACGCTTTGAGGTTTTCCACATATAAATCTGTGTATTATGGTTCTCATTTATGTGATTAACTTATTTATTGCTTTACTTCTTTCAATTTTGTATGTACCGTTATACTGGTTGGTGTATGCATGTTGTAGACACCTAAAAATGTCTCATTGATCATGTACTAATTATTCATCTAATTGATTAAATAATTCTTTAATTATTTAATTAAGTTAATTAATCTTATTCTTCTAATTTCATATTTCCTCATCATCTTACTAATTAATTCATTTTTTATTCTATCATCATTTAATCATTTTAACCATTTTCCAATATTAATTAAATATTTATTATTTAATTAATTCTGATTAATTCCCCAATTTAAATAATCTTTATTATTTAAATAAATTAATTTTCAATTTCTATCTGTAATCATCTAATCATTCAACCCTTTTCTAAATATTAATTAAATATTAATTATTTAATTAATTGTAATTTAATCCTTTAATTTAAATAATCTTTATTATTTAATTAAATTTCATTTCTACATAATTAAATAGTTTCTTTAAGTTATTTAATTAACTAATTAATTCTTCTAATTTCTTCAAATTTCAAATACATGTGTATGATTTCAAAAATCAAATTGAAAATCAAAGTCAAGTTCTAAATATATTCAAATACTAAATTGAATTTAAAATAAATTCAATATTTGAATAAATCTCATGCAAAGATTAAATTGAAAATATAAGTTAAAGTGCAAGCACATGCTAAATTAATTAATTAAATCATTATCTCTCCAATCTCTATTTCCATCTTTTAGTTAGCTTTTCCTAAATAAAGCTTTCTTTGTCATCAATTAAATTTCCTCCAATCACCCTTTTTCATCCCTTAGTTAGCTTTTTCTCAATCAATTGACTCAATTAATCTATTCAATCTATTCTGTTTCACCTCTAAATCAACAGTTCAACTATCAATTTTCATGTGAGCTCATATGAGTTCCACCTCTTGATCAATCTGTTCCACCTTTCAATCAATCTTCTCCAAAAATCTATAAATTGAGCATTCAATCTCCATTCTCAACAATCGCGAACTTTGAATCTTGTGTCATTTGCAGGTTGCCAGTGCAATATCTGAGAGCCACCATACCATAGAGAAGAGAAGAGAAATGGAAGTTATACCCAATCATGAAATAGGGAGTTTTGATTGAATTACTTTATAATTCCTATTTTAATTTGATTTTGTTATTTCATTGTCTGTTTGTTTGAATTATTTGATTAGATAGGGATTCATGATTTCCCTTTACTTCTAATTGATATTTTAAAGATGAATTTTATATGTGACATTTTGGTGAACCCGACATGAACAACAACTAATTAACCTTCTTTGTTTTATGTGTTATTTTTGCAAATAGTACGAATTTTTTTCTTTTTTGCAAGTTTGCATGGATTTCAAAAAAATATCTCTTCGTCACACATTCATGGTTGCATCATTGCACAATCACATAGACATAACTACGTATTCGATCTTTTGGGGTCACACAATCGACCTTTCAGGGTCACACAATTGACCTTTCAGGATCACGCAATCGACCTCTCAGGATCACACATTCACTTTGAGATTATTACGCATTCGTTAGGAAAATTGTTGTTATGTTATTTTTATTCTTATTTCCTTTTTGTCCTCTTATCTGTCTAATTCTGCATGAAATTGAGTAAATCTAGAAATAGATTATTTTTATTGCATTTTTTTGTTATAATAGTTTATGGCACGTAAGGTACAATTCAGGATTTCAAGTTCCAAAAGGACAAAGGAACAAAGAAGACATGCCAGAAGCTATCAAAGAATTATCAAAGCAGAAAAGAAAATACAAGATTGGGAAGATCAACCAGCCATAGACATATACAACAACTTATTTCTCTCATATTAGGTGAAATATGATTTGGTTAACATTGAATGGATGATGAGAGATCTAGCTAGAGCCTCACAATCTATTTTGCAGGTTTATGATCAAATTTAGCTTCAATTTTTTATTTTTTGTGTTATCTACCTGTGTGTCATGCAATCGCCTTGTTATCATCATGCAACCGACCTATTAGGATCACACAATCACTCTGTCAGGATCACACAATCGATCTTATAGAATTATGCAATCGCCTATTCAGGGTCACGCAATCACGTAGGTATCATCACGCATTCGTTTCTGTTAATTTTGGGTTCTCTATTTTCTGTTGATTTAATTTTACTACTAATCATCTGTTTGTAGCCTATGGTGAATTTACAAAAAGGATCAGATTAGTATTAGATTAATTGCACTCATTTTCTCACACTTCACTTTTTGGTGCTTAAAATCAACATTGGTTAAAATTGACATGCATTGATAACACTTCAGTTTGAGCTTAAAATTAACATTGGTTAAAATTGACATGCATGTATAACACTTCAGTTTGGGCTTAAATCGACAATGGTTAAAAGTGACATGCATGTATAACACTTCACTTTGGGCTTAAAATCAACAATGGTTAAAATTGACATGCATGCCTTGACATTTTAGTTTGGTGTTTAAAATTGACATGCACATGCATATTCAACACCTCAATTTGGGCTTTAAAATGAATGTGAATTAGGTTGCATATAGATTAAATCACATTTGATTTTCCTAAGGGAAAGAAATTTTATCATGTTTGGGATGGATCTACTATTGCATTAACTAACTTTCCACCCGCCTTCGGGGTCTTGGGAGAAAGGAAGGAGGTGACAATGACACTCAATTTTATTTTATTTCACATAGAGAGGGGTATCTTTGATTGGAGATTTCATCACCCCACAGAGGTACTTTGAATTAAGATGCGTTGGAGATATCATCTCTCCTAGCATACTCTCGAGTGGGTTTTTTGAGCCGCTATATAAACATACTGGTCAGGCGGCTAGAGTGTTGAGTAAATTCAACATATGTCAGGGCCTTCCTTGCATCGATAAGATCAACTAAAGTATTAAGTGGCTTGCTCTAAGAATCCATCATTGGATCGTGATCCCTCAAAATTTTACAATAAGAACCAACTTAGTAGCCCAAAACACTACATTTAGTGACTGTGGGAGTGCGGATCGTACCCCATAGATACCCTTCATGTACCTTGCATTATGATACAAAAATACCTCGGTTATAAGATCTTTAGATCTTTGGTGTAAGAGAGACTGGCATGCCTGAGAAGTGTGTGCCGTGGAGTGGAGCCAGTGCTGCCAGACTCTCTATTTGTTCATTTTGTTTCGGTATTTCATAAGGGCCTCATTTGAATAGTTTCCAATTTCTAGCCTAAGCTTGTCTTCTATGTCTTTATATGTATTGTTGTATCAGACCAGTATTGAGTTAGTTATTTGGGCTATTTCAGGCCCTATCCCGTGTATCTCTGAATTCTCTAAGATTGTTTGAAAAACCAGTTCATTCAGCTATATTTACCTCCAAACAATTGTTCTTAGACTTGAAAAAACCATGAAACTTGTCCTATACATAGAATTACTAAAAAACAAAGTCCATTGTTGAAACGTCAAAACTCAAAGCTTTACACACTTGTGACCAGAGGAAATCCTTGCATAGTCCTCATTTACGTTCTTACTATCATCCTAGGTCCTTGCATAGTCCTCATTTACGTCCTTACTATCATCCTAAGTCCTTGCATAGTCCTCATTTACATCCTTACTATCGTCCTAAGTCCTTGCATAGTCCTCATTTACGTCCTTACTATCATCCTAAGTTCTTGCATAGTCCTCATTTATGTCCTAAGTCTTTGCAAACTCGTCATTATCATCTTCATATAAGTCCTTTTCTAGACCTCATATACATTTGTCTTAGTCCATCATCATTTGCATAATTATCCTACAAAGTCATAGCATTCATATTAATGGGTCTCCTAGGTGATGGTTTGCTCCCCTTCGAGCAACCTAATCTAGTGCCAAATGACAGTCAGCAAGAAATCATTGAAGGTGTAGCTAACTTAGCTTGGGACTCAAGGAGAAACACACCCCAGTATATAGGAGTCGAGTATGAGATACATTTTGAGTATAAAATTGCACATAGGATTGATAGAGAAATTATTGTAGAACATCTAAGAGAAGGATTTGAAAACTTGCACTACAAAAATCGCAAAATACTCAACAAGTCTCGAGTCAAAATCCCCAATAGAAAGTCTAGTCTAGTCTTGCATACCTCATACCTAGGTCTAGAGTCTAGTGTTAGTTTTTGTCTTGCATAATGTTCTAATACCACCCTCATATAGAAGTCTTAAATGCCTGTCACAAGGTCACAAAAGGAAAAAGGTACAATGGACCCAAACAATGACTTGTCAATAAACCCAACTTGGAATATGGACATACCAACTAGTCAATAGTCAGGCTCATAGGAAATGTCTACACTACATGAACTACAACAACATTTAACACGAGAAGAAATTGAATTAGCTCAACAAGATCCACATATCCTTATGATCTTAGATGCACTTATACATAGTGATAGGGACAAATATCTCTCATTGTTATTACAAAATGGGGCAAAATTACCTGAAGATTTTGATGTCACAAAAATCTTACCACTAGGAATACTTTAGGTCAAGATAACAATCAAATATCGCATATAACACAAGTGCAAGCAATGACCTCCAGTTTTCCTCAGAATGCACCTACACAAACAAATGTTAGTTCCAACGCAAACTCTTGATCAAGTGCATCATCTTCAATGATAAATGTCAGTTCACCAACACAAACTATACCAATAATATCAAGTGTCTCAACACCTATTCAAACATAGATTCCTCATACAACAAGTGCAACCCAACCTCTGGTTTCCTATTCTATAGGATCGACATATAGTTAACAAAATGTAAATCTAGGTCTTACAAATACAACAAATACAACTCAACCTAACATGGGTTCACATATCAACTATTTCACAATACCTAGTGGAATGTACAACAATAGGAATTACAATCATGGTACCTTCCAACAACCTCCTAGTTATGCTACCATGAATCCTTTTGTGGGACATACACAAACACAAGGTGTACCTTTGACTCAAATAGATATTCTGACACAATAGTTACACAATTTGCAACAACAGGTGACTACTATGCAGACTGACAATTATAAAAAGAGCTACACATTGCAGGATTTACGTCCTTATCCTTTTGATCACACATTGTACATGCTACCTTTCCCGCAACAATTTGAAACAATGAAATTCGACAGATACCAAGGGAAAGGTGATCCTAGAGACCACATTAGAGAGTTTTTTATAACATGCATAGAGGTTGCAACAGAAGAAACTTACCTAGTGAGGCTATTCCCTAAAAGTCTGGGAGGCCCAACCTTAGAGTGGTTTTCACATTTACCACCAACCATCACATCATGAGGAGAATTAGCTGAACACTTTATTGCAAATTTTTCACATAACATTGAAACCCCAGTTACTATAATGGACTTGTGTTCTGTGAAACAATACAAGAATGGAATATTTGCATCCTTCATATAACAATGGAGGGCTCTCTAAAGGAGGTGTAAAACAATTATTCCAAAAACAAAGCAAGTGGATATGTTCACGAAAAACTTGATACCTAAGATTAAATATATGATACAAATGTAATGTTTAACTACGTTTAAACAAATCATGGAAAAAACTCTAAAATGTGAGAAAGGACTAGTGGAACAAGGTCTTATAAAGTATGGCAACACGAACAATAATGACAAATCCAAGTTTTGGTAAAAAAAAAAAAGAATGTGACCAATGATGGTGTTGTAGATGCCCGAACAGTAAATAGAACTCAACCGATTTTATCTTTAGGCATGAGTCAATCATCAAATCCACATACGAAGAATAACAATGCCTCAACAAACGTAAACGCTATGCAAAACATGAACACAAAGTACCGTAAGGTAAATGCTCCAAGAAGGAATTGCACACCTCTAGGAGAACCTATTGAGTCAGCGCTTAAAAAGTTAATACAGACAAACATGATCACTTTACTGGAAATAAGAGTATATGAACCAGGTCCTTTCAAACCCACATCATGGAATGATAATGATTTCTATGATTATCATCAGACTAAAGGTCACAAAATAGTGAGTTGCTATAAGTTGAAAAACTTGGTCCAAGATATGATAGACCAAGGTGATGTCACGATCGATACCGATAAAACCTCAGCAAACACAAATCACACAATCTTTAAGGATCCATTTGTTAAGCATGACAAAGGGAAGGCTACTACATAGGAATTCAAGCTAATACAACTAACTACACAAAGGTCAAATACAAATACACTATTCATGCCATTAGCTCAGGAGATGTGGTAAACAATGATTACGAAGAAACATGTGATCAAGATAAGCAATATCTAGAGACTCACCCAAATAATAACCAAATTTGTATGTTGTCAAAGGCACCGAAATACAATGAAGACAAAAACTTCTATCTCAAGGACTGGGAGCATGACAAACCATTTCATTTAGGATGGTTTGAAGATGAACTTATAGAACAAATCATGGATGTCATACACATGAAAACTATAAGGAGGGATTTAACATAAACCTTGACAACACAACATATGATATCGACAATTCCTACAAAAGAGATGATATGGTGTCTACCATCACAATAACTCCAAGAGACAAAGACTGTGTAGTAGTTACTCATAGATCAAAGGTAACTTTACAAGGAGTACCACCAAACCAACCACCAACAGTAGGGACTTATAATGTTGTTGAACAACTTAAGAAAACCCTGACACATCTATCACTATTTGAACTACTGCATATGATGAAGATCCCTCCTTGTACCCAACCAAACACTCCAAGTTGTATGAAACTAACCCCTCAAAGAAACAATAGGATCCTAACAAGACAAGGCTCTACAACATTAGTTCAACATCTCTCAATTCTCAAGACTCATACCTATTCAATCTTAGATACTTTGCCTCAACACACACTCTGGTATCTCCAAGGGTTATCGACCATTTGTTTACTTGTTTTGGGTCAAACAAGACTCACCTGGATTAGATCAAACACAATTTGTAAGGATTCATCCCCATTCCTTTTGGTACCTTCACAATTAGGCCTATTTGCTAGTAGCTCTTTCAAACGGGTAATGAGACCTTAAATTCAAACTTTCCCAAACACCCTAACAAAAAAATTAAGGATTAAAGTACCCTTTTGGGCCTTACACAACTCCCAAAAAGTAAGGGTCAAGGTCTGACAAATAATGGCCTGAACTGGTAGAAGTTTGACTCTCCTAAAGGGTTAATTAGGTCTCCATTTGTGAAGCAACTATGTCCAAATGAGTATACTGAGAAATCAAAACCCCATGAGCATGTAGGGTACCATAAATCATCATGGATTCTAGGGTTACACACCTGGGATCATTGCCATTAGCCTTCAAGGGCAACTATGCTATTTAAGGACTAGGTAGCCACATAGAGATGTCTACCTAGGGTATATTAAAACACACACCTCCCTTGCTCCTGCTGCAAAATTCTTTTGAAAAATTAGAATAAACTAGACATACTTTCATTTCACCAAATCCCATGAGTCTCAGATTGATAAATTGCAAGTTATCGCCATGGAGGAGTAAAACCCTAGGTAAACCTTGGTTTTTTATGTACCTACAGGAAAATTTGAATACCAGGAGTAAAAAACACAAACAAAACCTCAAACCAAAGCCAAAACAAAGATAAATATCCTCTCTAACCAATCCACATAATTGGGAAGTGATCCCAATCTGTACAATGTCATACTCTATGCCAAAACTCCAGAATTGCAGAAAAGAACTGAAAATTTCATTAGTTTGATAGTCATAAATCTCTCCTCTATACCAGATAACCTTGGGAATTGGATCCAAAAGGTATATACATCATTCTACAACTTCTATCAATAAAAAACAAGATGTTATAGTCATTGGAGGAGTTCAAATAAACAAAAATGCAAAAAGTGCATAAAAGTTGCTTATGACAACTTTTGACAACTTTTGCAAAAGTTGTCAAAATGTCATCTTTCACCTCCTAATGCCTTGGGTCAAGGTTGACCCCTCCTAAGACATCCTAGAAACACTAAAACCACTAGGATAACTATGTCCTACACACATTTTATCCCCTTTTGTCCAAAAGTCCTAATTGGCTTATCAAGATGCCAAAATAGGAGTTTGGCTCACAAGATGGGGTTCTTTATTACAAACACACAACACATGATTGAAAAACATATAAAACATCCAAAAGACATGTTTAATTCATTATCCATCCTCCTTTGATTTTGATTTATCATCTTGAAGGGGTGCCCCTGCACCATACTCCACAGAAGAAGAAATCTCAAGTCCACTTGAGATGAGAGCCTTCAGGTCTGCACCATGGTCTTTGATCTGTTGTTCTATCATCTAAACTACTTTAGAATCAGGTTGTCCTTTCCAAGCCACCAAATACTTCATGTAAAGTTTGTTCCTTTTTTGCTTTGCAACCTTGGTGTCTAAAACCTTAAGCAACCTTGGTGATTCATGTTTGGGATTGTCATCGTGTACAATAACCTGAATGGTGTCTTCTCCTGCATCAACACTACATTTATAAAGAGTTAAGTCACATACATTAAAGATAGGTGACAAACCAAGATCAAGTGGGAGTTGAAGTTCATAAGCATTTTGGCCACATTTCTTCAAGATTTGTCAGGGTCTAATCTTTCTTTGAATAAGCTTTGTATATTTGCCTTTTGGAAGTCTTTCCTTCTTCAAGTGAACCCACACCAAGTCTCCCACATTAAACCGAACATCCCTCTTCTTTTTATCAGCATAAGCTTTATATCTTTCTACAGATTATTGAAGATGAGTTTTAACTTGGTCATGGATTTCCTTTATGGCGGTAGAAAAGGTTTCCCCATCTGCACTAATGACTTCTCCTTGAGGCACGTCTCTTAACTCCATCACACCCCTTGGGTGGATGCCATATACAATCTGGAAAGGTGACTTACCAGTACTCCTATTCACTATATCATTATAGGAGAATTCTACCTGAGACAATATGCTATCCCATCTTTCTCCATACTATCTAGTCAAACACCTTAGCATATTTCCTAGTGACTTGTTTACAACTTCAGTTTGGCCATCAGTTTGAGGATGGTAGGTTGAGGAGAAGGATAAATTTGTACCAATTTTATTCCAAAGGGTCCTCTAGAAGTGACCAATGAATTTCACATCTCTGTCAGAGACTATAATCAAAGGCAAACCATGTATCTGGACAATCTCCTTGAAGAACAAGTCTGCAACATAAGAAGCATCATGAGTAGTTTTTCATGTCAAGAAATGTGCCATTTTACTAGACCTATCCACCAGTACAAAAACACTATCATATCCTTTCCTTGTCCTAGGCAATGCTAAAACAAAATCCATACTTATGCTTTCCCATGGTCTTGAAGGTATGGGTAAAGGTTGGTATAGGCCTGCATTTGTGGACTTTCCCTTTGCCTTTTGACATATCACACATGTCTCCAAAAATATCTTGACATCTATCTGTAGTTTGCGCCAAAAGTAGTGCCTCTTCACTAAATCTAATGTCTTGTCAAGACCAAAGTGGCCTTCCATTGCTCCACGATGTTTCTCTTCAATTATATTCAGTCTCATAGAGCATTTGGGTATGCATAGCTGTGCACCCTTAAACAATAATCTATTTTGAATCAAAAATTCAAAGAAATCAATATGAAACCACTCGTCAAATGAAGCACATACCTTATAGATCTCCCCAAATTCCTCATCATCCTCATACATGGCTTTCAAGGAGTCTATTCCAACACTCTCCAACTGGATCTGATTTGCATTTAAGACTCTTCTGCTTAAAGAATCTACCACCTTATTCTTGACCCCTTTCTTGTGCTTGAGAATGAAAGTGAAGGCTTGCAGGGTCTCTACCCATTTCATATGCCAGTGATTCAAATTTTCTTGACTATTTATAAAGGTAAGGGCCCGATTGCCTGTGAAAACTATGAATTCTTTTGGCAGAAAGTAGTGTCTCCACTTTTTCAAGGATTGTACTAGAGCATACATCTCCAGATCATATGATGAATATCTTCTCTTTGCCTAATTTAACTTCTCACTGAAGAAGGCAATAGGCCTTCCCTCTTGACTGAGCACTTCCCCAATAGCCATGTGACTAGAATCACACTCCACTTGGAAGATCTTGTTGAAATCAGGTAGGGCAAGGACCGGCTGCTCTGCAACTTTTCTCTTCAATGTTTCAAAGGAGTTATCTACCTCTTCTGTCCAATTAAACTTGCACTTTTGTCCTCCCTTTATGGTATCAAGCATAGGAGCACAAATATGACTAAAACCTCTTATAAAATTCCTATAGAAGGTAGCTAAGCCATGAAAACTTCTAAAATCATTCATTGTTCTAGGTGTAGGCCAAGACAATATGGCACTCACCTTTTCTTGATCCATTTTCAACTCACCATATGAGATTACAAATCCCAAGCAAATGATCTCTTCCTGCATAAATAAACATTTTTCCAAGTTGATCATTAATTTCTCTTCATACAAACTTCTTAGGACCAGGTCTACATGTTTTAGATGCTCTCCTTTGGTTTGATTGAAAACTAGAATGTCATCTAGGTAGACTATAACAAATTTCCCTATGAAATCCCTCAAGACTTCATTCATTAGCCTCATAAAGGTACTAGGTGCATTGGATAAGCCAAAGGGCATGACCTTCCACTCATACAACCCCTCATTTGTTTTAAATGCAGTCTTCCACTCATCCCCCGACCGAATCCTAATCTGATGATAGCCACTCTTTAAGTCAACCTTTGTAAAATATCTATCACCCCCCAAACAATCTATTAAATCTTCAATCCTAGGCATTGTAAATCTATACCTGATAGTAATCTTGTTGATAGCTCTTGAGTTAGTGCAAATCCTCCAAGTGACTTCCTTTTTGGGTGCCAAGACTGTAGGGACTGTACATGGGCTCAAACTTTTGCCAATCAATCCATATTCCAACAATTCTTCAACCTATTTTGCCATCTCAACATTCAAATCCGATGTGAGCTTGTATGTTGCTTTATCAGGCAAGGTGGATCTGGTTATAAGATCTATGCAATGTTTTATATCCCTCATGGGAGGTAGTGACCTTGGCATGCCATCAGAGATAACACCCTTGTATTTGTTTAGTAGCTGCTGCACTGTAGGTTCAATCAACCTCAATCTATCCTCTTTCTTGCCTTTAGACCTCTCCACTTTTGTTACTGTTGGACTAGGGATAAGGGCATAACAAACCATGCCTTCATCTGCCATGTTCTTCATGAACTCCTTCCCTCCTAACATCAACACCTTGGCCTCCTTTTGTTTGGTTTCCTCCTCATTCTCCATCAAAGGTAACAACTCAATCACCTTACCATCTTTAGTGATGGAATATGTGTTCCTAGTACCATATTGTTGTGCCTTCAAATCAAATTTCCATGGCCTCCCAAATAGGAGGTGGCAAGCATCCATCTTTGCAATGTCAAACATCAATCTATCCTTATAGGTTCCAATATGGAATTCTAACCAAGCCTGCTCTTCCACAACAGCTTGCGATCCTTGTATGAACCATGAGACCTTGTAGGGGTAGTGGTGAGGAAGTCTCCTCAACTTTATCTTCTCCACCATCTATAGAGACACAAAGTTTTCAGTTGAACTAGAATCTATTAGGACCTTGCATACTTTTCCGCCCGCTTTACAAGTGGTCTTGAATAGAGACTTCCTCTGTGGGGGTTCTTTATCAGTCATCTTCATGGTAGTTACTACTCTTTTGATCATTAAAGCTTCACCTCTTTCAAGGCAGCCATAGCTATCAGGGGTATTGACACTTTGGTAAGTATTTGCACTTGCCACACTTTGGCAATCAGCCTCTAAAACCAAGTTACTTCTCCTTTCTCCAATGGAACTAGTAGGTTTTTCAGGACATCTATTGGCCATGTGCCCTTCTTGATTGCAGTTATAACATCTGATTGGACCTCTACCTTGAGATCTCCCTCTAAATGGTGGTCTTATTCCTTTGAAGTTACCTCTCTGATTTTATCCCCCATTGTTATTGGAACTACTCTCTCCTTTTGTGCCTTCTTGACTAGTTTCACCTTGGCTTCCAAAACCATTTTCCTTACCTCTAAAAAAAATTCTTCCACCTCTTTTCTATCTTCCTCTTCCTTTATTATTCTTCTCTTGTCTCCTTTTGATCTTCTCTTCCACCTTGATGGCAAGTTGATGTCATCTACCAATGGTATCCGGGCTAAGAAGGTTTAATTCTTCTTGAATGTTGTACCTTAATCTATTTGGGTACCGGGAAACTTTCTCACTTTCTTCCTCTTTTGTTTTAGAATTCATACATAGCCTTTGGAACTCCTCAGTGTAAGAGTTCACATGTATCTCCTTCTGCTTGAGATTTTGTCTCTTCTTATGGATTTGAATTTCATAGTCTTTGGGTACATAGGCCTCTTTTATTAAGGCAACCATCCTCTTCCAAAAAACAACCTTGGGCTTGTTGTCCTTCTCTCTTTCCTCTTGGACAAAGTTACACCAAGTTAGGGCTGCTCCCTTCAACTTGGACTTAGAAATCTTCACATTCAAAGAAACTAGATAGGGAGTCTATCCAATCTACCACAACATCTGGTTCCATCTCACATTCAAGTGCCTCTGGTCAGGAGGAATCGCCTCTTCCTCCGGTATAGGGATCTCATCCTCATCCCCTTCTTCACCACTACCAGTGCCTCCATCTTCCTTCCTGTCTACTCTGCCTCTCAACCTCTCCAGCTCCCTCTACATTGCCTTGCAAGCAGTGGCCTACTCTCTCACAATCTTTTCCAATTCCATGTTGGTGATTGGTCCTCTAGGGACTTCTTCTTCTTGTCCCTCTAACATTTTCTCAAATCTCTGTCTCCTTACCAAAACTGTTACTAGCTCTGATACCACCTGATGCAGAGCCCTCCTTGTACCCATCCAAACATTCGGAGGTGTATGACACTGACCCCTCAAAGCAACAATATGATCCTAACAAGACAAGGCTCTACAACATTAGTTCAACATCTCTCAATCCTCAAGACTCATACTTATTCAATCTTAGATACTTTGCCTCAACACACACTCTGGTATCTCCAAGGGTTATCGACCATTTTATTACTAGTTTTGGGTCAAACAAGACTCACCTAGATCAAATCAAACACTATTTGTAAGGATTCACCCCCATTCTTTTTGGTACCTTCACAATTAGGCCTATTTGCTAGTAGCCCTTTCAAACGGCTAATGAGACGTTAAGTTAAAACTTTCCCAAACACCCTAACAAAAAATTAAGGATTCAAGTACCCTTTTAGGCCTTACATAGATCCCCAAAAGTAAGGGTCAAGGTCTAACAAATAAAGGCCTAAACCGATAGAAGTTTGACCATCTTAAAGGGATAATTAGGTCTCCATTTCTTAAGCAACTATGTACAAATGAGTATACCAGGAAATCACAACCCCATGAGCATGTGGGGGACCATAAATCATCATGGATTCTAGGGTTACATGATTGGGATCATCACCATTAGCCTTCAAGGGAAACTATGCTATTTAAGGACTAGGTAGCCACATAGAGATGTCTACCTAGGGTCGGTTCAATCACACACCTCTATCTCTTCTCCTACAAAATGCTTTTAAAAACTTAGAATAAACTGGCCATACTTGCATTTCACCAAATCCCATGAGTCTCAGACTGACAAATTGCAAGTTATGGCCATGGAGGAGTAAAATCCTAGGTAAACCCTGGTTTTCCGGGTACCTACAGTAAAATTTGAATATCAAGAGTAAAACACACACGAAAAAATTCAAACCAAAGAAAAAAAAAAGATAAATATCCTCTCTAAACAATTCACATAATTTGGAAGTGATCCCAATCCATACAATGTCGTACTCTGTGCCAAAACTCCAGAACTGTAGAAAAGAACTCAAAATTTCATTAGTTTGACAGTCATAAATCTCTCCTCCGTACCGGCTAACCTTGGGAATTGGATCCACAAGGTATACACATAATTCCACAACTTCTCTCAACTGAAAACAAGAGGTTAGAGCCATTGGAGGAGTTCAAATAAACAAAAATGCAAAAAGTGCATAAAAGTTGCTTATGACAACTTTTGCAAAAGTTGTCAAAATGTCATCTTTCACCTCCTAATGCCTTGGGTCAAGGTTGACCCCTCCTAAGACATCCTAGAAACACTAAAACCACTAGGATAACTATGTCCTACACACATTTTATCCCCTTTTGTCTAAAAGTCCTAATTGGCTTATCAAGATGCCAAAATATGAGTTTGGCTCACAAGATGGGGTTCTTTATTACAAACACACAATGCATGATTGAAAAACATATAAAACATCCTAAAGACATGTTTAATTCCTTATCCTTCCTCCTTTGAGTCTGGTTTATCATCTTGAAGGGGTGCCCCTACACTAGCGTATTTCACTAACTCATAAAGCCATTATGGACAAAGTGCTTCAAGATTAAGTAGTGGATAGAGATATAGATGAAAATGCCCTCCAGTCCATGGTAGGGAATTTAGCACAAGGCACTCACATTGCATTCTCAAAATGAGACATTCCTAGTGATAGACTGCTCCATAATGACCCGCTACATCTAGAAGCTTACATAGATAAAAGAAGAATCCGAAGGGTGCTCATAGATGGAGGAGCTAGTCTCAACATTTGTACTTTAAAACTGGTTAAGGCATTGGGATATTCTGAACTTCACATCGATCCATCCAAGAGGATAAATATCAAGGCATGTGATGATGAAGAATGTCCCTCAAAAGGTATTGTAACGCTACCAGTACAACTGGGACCTATAACAATAGAGGTTGCTTTTCAAGTCTTGGATAGAGAAATGGGATATAACATGTTATTGGGCCACCCATGGATCCACACCATGCAAGTGGTACCATTGACATTTCATTAGTGTGTCAAATTCCCATATAATGGCATTGAAATCACCATAAAAGGTGTTCCAAATCCTTTCCAACGCTCTAATTACTTGAAAGAAAGTGTGGATAATCAGGTAGCAATTAATCAAGAAACACCTCTCACTACACAACTGGATGCATTAACAATCATAGAAACAAAGAAGAATATGCCTACAACATCTTCTTTACAGATACATGATATGGGTTTTGGAGAGTATTCTATTTCAAATGCCTCAAGTGGAAAACAATTGTCTCTATCTCCTAAGTCTTTTGGGAAACCTCAACATGTAGTACAGAAGCAAAACAAAGGAAAAGATATTGTCAAATACACAGATTAAATCTTTCATTAGATGGGGTGACTTACAAGAAGAATCCTTGAATGAAGGTGTTGATCATTGGATATATCAAGAAGAGGATCACATGACAATACCCAGAATACCCCTAGATCAGTATGGAAATGGGTTCAAAATGCTCCGGAAACATGGATATGATGGTACCATAGAATTGGGTTACAAAAACAAGGAAGATTAGAACCCATTGTTCCTAACAACAATCTAGGGAATCAAGGGTTAGGGTATAAACATGTACCTCATATCACAGAGGAAAGACAACACACCCTAGATATACTAAATAGACCAATGAAACCATCAGAATACATATCTCAAAGGGAGTTATCCATGCATGTGCTTCCCTCTTCATCTCAAACAAGCAATCAAGTACCAACATTGCCTAGTGCAGAATCAGATGGGGAAGACATGAGACAACTCCTGCAAGAGCCTATCATTGAGACAACTCCTGCAAGAGCCTATCATTGAGTCACAAAATGATACAGTTCTTGACACAACAACACAAGATAATATTGCAATAGACTCAGGTTTAGCACCAGCAGATGAACCTAATCCATGGTTATTATCAATACTTCTGCCATGGGAAATGACTCAAGCTCAACCTAATGAATCAGATGAAGAAAGATTGCATTGATTTATACCAAGCTTAAGAAGGGTAACTACTATGCAAAGAAGACCATCCAACCTACAATAGAATCAGAGGCAGGAACAAGATGAGATAAGAGATAATACCACAGACGATGAAATCTACATCGAAAGTGAGACAAACTCTCACAACTATGAGTTCTTGTCACTCCATGATTCTATCCTGCGAACAAGTGTCATGCTAAGGTATCAAATAAAGCCTATACAAGATGAAAACACACCAAGTCACTCAAACAATCAAGTCCTCATGTTATCAGAATATATTATAGAAGGGAGTAATGACTTACCCCTTATACATTCACACTTTATTGATTGGGGGAAAGAAGGAAAACCAACTCTAGATTGGTTTGAAAATAATGAATCCATTGCAGAATTCCTCGGAGTTAAAGAGGGATTTCCACAAGGTGACCACAAAGAAGGATTTGCTGTAGACCTAGATAGGATGACATAGTTTGGAGAGGTAAGTACCTCTAAAACAAAATTTGTAGATCAAAATAACCATAATGGAAAGAGCGAGTTAGGTAACATCCCTATAGAAAGAGAAAATTCAACATTGCTTTTAGAAGAAACTGAAGAGGTAAACATAGCAGAAGGAGAGGTTGTACATAACATCCACTTGGAAAAATCATTAAACAAAGAAGAAAAGGACAAGTTCATTCATTTTTTCAAGAAATGGCCTATCAAATTTGCTTGGTCCTATGCAAATATGCTAGGCTTAGATCCTGAGTTGTTGTTACATCATTTACCTTTGCTACCAAGTGTTAAACCTTACAAACAAAAATTGAGAAAAATGCACCCACAAATTGCATTACTGGTTAAAATAGAAATCCAAAAGCTGTTGGATGTAGGTTTCATTCGACCTATCGACTATGTGGAATGGATATCCAACTTGGTACCTATGACTAAGCCCACAGGAGGCATAAGAATCTGTACTAATTTTTGGGATCTAAATAAAGCTTGTCCTAAGGATGATTTCCCACTACCCAATGTCGATATGATATTTGAATTAATAGTTGGAAATGAAATGCTATCATTAATGGATGGTTTCTCAGGATACAACTAGATTAAAATTGCACTAGAAGATCAACATAAAATAACCTTAACCTGCCCATGGGGAACATACTACTGGAATGTGATACCATTTGGTCACAAAAACACAGGAGGAACATACCAAAGGGCCATGACAATGCTATTTCATGACATGATCCACAACATAATGAAAGATTATATGGATGACTTACTGGCTAAATCATAGACAAGAGAAGGTCACCTTGTGGTCCTTGCACAACTATTTGATTGGTTGGAGTAGTACAATGTCAAGCTAAACCCATAGAAGTGTGTGTTTGGTGTAACAACAGGTAAGATGTTAGGGTTTATCATGTCAAATAGAGGAATTGAAGTAGACCCTACAAAGGTCAAATCAATCATAGATATGCAACCTCCGTCAATACTTAAACAATTAAGAGGGTTACAAGGAAGATTGCAATCCATAAGGAGATTCATAGCGCAACTGGCAGATAAATGCCATCCGTTCCAGCACTTACTCAGGAAAGGAGTCACTTTTAAATGGACAAAACAATGCCAAGAATCTTTCCAAGCTCTGAAAGATTATCTTTTAAACACACCAGTGTTAGTCCCACCTACTATAGGAAAGCCTTTGTTACTATATATATCAATGACAAAATCAGCTCTAGGAGCTTTGTTGGCACAACACGATGAACAAGGAAAAGAAAGAGCTATTTACTATATAAGTAGAACCTTGATTGGTTATGAGATTAATTACACTTCTATAGAATGAGCATTCTTAGCCATAATATTCGCATCTCAAAAGCCTAGATATTACATGCTAAGTCATAAGGTGCAACTCATCGCACACTTTGATCCACTCAAGTACCTATTGAGTAGAGCAACATTGATTGGGAGATTCCGTAAGTGGGTCATGATCCTGAGTGAGTTTGATATAGAGTACATAGACATAAAGGCCATCAAAGGACAAATTATAACAAATTAGTTAACAGAGGCTCCTTTA
This sequence comes from Cryptomeria japonica, assembly GCF_030272615.1. NCBI lineage: Eukaryota > Viridiplantae > Streptophyta > Pinopsida > Cupressales > Cupressaceae > Cryptomeria > Cryptomeria japonica. The sequence goes on from NC_081411.1 coordinate 531,637,159, forward strand.
CAAGACAATCACCCATTACTCATAGACTTTCTAGATGAATCAATATTTACATTGACAACATCTGTAATATGGAAATTATACTTTGATGGGTTATATACAAGTCATGGATCTGGAGCTAGGATTCCTTTCATCACCCCTTAGGGTGATTCTATCCCTAAGTCATTTAGGATAAATTTTCCATGCACGAACAATATAGCCAAATATGAAGCTCTCCTCATAGGACTTCGTACAAATATACAGTGGAGAATAAAAGGAATACAGGTCTTTGGTGGATCGCAAATGATTGTAAACCAGATTAATGATGACTACAACATGAAAGATGAAAAACTCCTACCTTATAAGAAAATGATAGAAGATTACAAAGAGCATTTCAACAAAATCACTTTCGAACATATTCCAAGGATATAAAACAAGGCAACTGATGCCATGGCTATAGTAGGATCTCTTCTAAATATGCCTACTAATGAAACTTAGTTTGAGTTTATTATAGAATAGTTGATGATATCGACATATGAGACTCCCTCAATAGAATATGAATGTGCAATTGTGGGTCTAGAATCCCTTTGGTACAATGAAATATATACATATTTAAACACTCGGTACATGTCACCAAATTTGTCTAGAAATCAAAAGAAGACTCTTATTCATCAGGCATCTAGAAACACTATTATAGCTAATAAATTATATAAAAAGGGCTTCGATGGAACTCTTCTTCGATGTCTTGATGAAAATGAAGTGCAACTCTCTCTAAAGGAGGTCCATGATGGAATTTGTGGGGCACATCAAAGTGGTCCATCATTGTCAAAGAAATTGCTAAGAATAGATTATTACTAGCCAACTATGGAAAAAGACGCCTATAAATATGTGCAAAACTACAAGTAGTGTCAAATGCATGGAGATCTCATTCATGCACCAGCACAAGATCTTCAACCCATTACATCACCATGGCCATTTTCACAATAGGGATTAGATCTAGTGGGTAAAATCAATCCTACTTCTTCCAACGAGCACAAGTTCATCTTAATAGTTACTGAGTACTTTACCAAATGGGTCAAGGCAATTCCTCTTACATACACTAGTGGAAAGAAAATAGAAAGAATTATGCTCAATTACATTATCTATAGATACGAGATTCCAATGTGCTTTGTAATAGATAATGGAAGTCCATTCAAAAATCAAGAAGTGAAAGAATTGTGTGACAAATTTCATATGCAGTTCAGAGATTCACAACACCATATTATCCACAAAGAAATGTACAAGCAGAGGTGACAAGTAAAATAATTTTGAAGATCCTTAAAAAAGTTGTCATTAACACAGGATAAGACTAGCATCTACAGTTAAATACCACTCTTTGGGCTTACAGAATAGGAGTACGCACCCCTACAGGAGAAACACCATATTCCTTGGTCTATGGTACTGAAGCAATACTCCCTATTGAAATAGAAATACCATCTCCAAGATTCTCCTTACAAAACATCATATTAGAAAGACTATCGGGTGGCAAGATTTCAAGAGATAGAAATGCTTGATGAAAAGAGGCAAACTGCTTTCAATCATTTGCAAGGTTATCAAAAGAGACTAAGACGGAGTTCTAATAAACGAGTCCACCCAATAAATTTTGAAGTGGGAGATCTAGTTCTCAAAGAGAACCAAAGGAATATAGTGGAACAAGAAAAGCCAAGGAAGTTTGAACCTAATTGGCTAGGTCCTTTCATCATAACAAGGGTTATAGGCAATGAATCATACAATTTGGCTACCATGGAGGGAGATCCATCTCTGACCCTATGAACAACATGCACCTTAAATGATATTATACCTGAGGGTTGGGTTAGTTTAGGTTTTACTTTCTGCATTGCATATAATTTTATTCAAAGCACTCAATCGCATATAGTTTCTTTCTAAGCACATCATATTGATTTTCATATCATAGCATCAATAAAATGAGGCAACTATCCAAGTTGGTCATCTATTTGCATTTAAGAGAATCACGGGTCATCTCCTTTCTTAGATATTCAGACATGAAGTCTTTGAGGTCTTAAGGTCATTCATTTTCAACATTACCCTGTGACGATGCTTTACTTATGGTTGGGTAGCAATTTCACTATTTGAGACTTGTTAACCCAAAATCTATCAATTGCTATATCTCAAACATATTAATAAAATATCTAATTCATTCTAGACACCTAGTTGATCATATGACTAGTGAAAAATCTAAAATTCTACTTCAGCACCGCTGTAATTGTCACACCCAAGTAGGTTTCATTACTTACAAGTCAAGAAAAGAAAATAAAAAAGAAAAAGAGCTATGCCGAATACTCATCTCAAGGCAAAATAGCAATGATATATAACTGAAATATCATGCATACAAAATGCGACAAAAAGATTGACTATGGGAACATGAAAGTAACTCCATCAGAGCTATAAACACCTATCGGAAATGGAGCAATATTTGAGAAATTACAGTCTATAACCTCGTCGGAGCTCTAAAAGCTTGCTGGCAGTGAGGTTCTATTCAGGATGCTTTTGAAGTTAGGATAATCTACATAGCTAGTCACATATGATGCTAAGGATCTTTAGTGAATACAAGAGAGAGAATTAAATCATCTGCACACACGTGGGCAAAAGAAGATCAAAGTTTTAAGAATCAATGGGGAAGTTTTCCACGTCTCCATTTGTAAATCCTAGTCACTAAGTGTGTTAATTTGGATGTTCCAAGGGACCTTAAGGATCAATTGATCGCTTATCTATGAAATGTTTTGCACCTCCAATTTAATTGGTGTATTACAAAAGGCTAAACAAACATAGTCAACCTTGTTCGAATAGGAAATGCATCATCATCATGCATCTTGCATTAACATAGGTCATGTTGAAAATTCATTGTCTCCGCATGCATTTTGCAGATCATCATGTCATACAGGTATGCACACTGGGGGCATAACTAAAAAAATCCAAACAAAATCATATAATGTCTTGAAAAATCCTAAAAAATCATATAACGTCCTTCAAAAATATCGAAAAATAGTGAAAAAACTCAAAATCTAAAAACAGTGAAAAACTCAAAATCCAAAAACATTGAAAATACTTCAAAAATCCAAAAACACTGAAAAAACTCAAAAATCCAAAAACATTGAAAAATACTTCAAAAATCAAAAAACACTAAAAAATTGAAAATACCAAAAACATTCATATACGATCTTGAAAAAAAATATACCAAAAACATCCATATAATGTCCTGCAAAAATCAGCCAAAAAACATTCAAATATCAATCCACATAATCCAAAAACATCGAAAAAGCTCTTCGAAAAGAAATAAAAACCGAAAATCAATTAATCAAAAAACTTGCAATAAAATGTCTCATAAGAAACAAATACCCTAGCAGATATCCAGCAAACACTTCACATGAAGTTAACAAAGGATACGACCATCCAGTGAAACATCTGCAATCAATTGATCAAACTGTCTTATCAATCGCAGCATATCCATATCAAGTGATCATTATCTTGTCTTAAACAGAAGAGGATACATTCGAAATCAGATAGATCAGTCTTAAACGGGGTCCACAACTTTCTGAGATCAGACATTATCAAGCATCACATCAACCAACTGAGAACAAAGGCACAAGGTCAGTATAGCTACTGAACTTTGTCTGGGTTAGTCTTTACCTTTTATCATTTGGCAACAGATTATGTTCCTATGCTACTCAAGGATATCCACAAGTGACTAGAGGAGCCATGATGGGCATTATTTTTTCTTTGTTTGTTGCTTGTGTGCTATGTGTTTGTTTCTACAATGAGATATCTTTACATCTTGGTTCCTTATACCCTGATGTGCTAAGCTCCATTGTTCCATAATAAGGCTCAGTGCTGAATATATATTGCGCAATAAATAATGACACATTTTCATGAATCAATCATTCTCATTTTCATCTCATTTGCTTATTGCTAGTTTGTTGATTCCTTTCTCATCATCTCTTTCTAAATAATTTTCTATCATCTAACATCCTTCTATTTTATTCTAAGGTTCATTCTCTCATATTCTATCTCAATATCATCTTCACATAACCTATCTCTATCTCTAATCGACTAACCATTCTTCTATCTTTCATCTCACATTCTTCTTTTTTCGAGAGATCATTCATGTCTTTAATGCACAAACAATCTCTCGAGGGGGCATTGCACCCTAAGTATCACTGAGGCATATTAGGGCAGGAAATTTTTCATTTTCTTTGAAACAATATCGTTCCGACATTGTCTCAAAGAGGGGCAAATGTAGACACCTCAAAATGTCTCATTGATCATGTACTAATTATTCATCCAATTGATTAAATAATTCTTTAATTCTTTAATTAAGTTAATTAATCTTATTCATCTAATTTCATATTTCCTCATCATCTTACTAATTAATTCAATTTTTATTCTATCATCATTTAATCATTTTAACCATTTTCCAATATTAATTAAATATTTATTATTTAATTAATTCTGATTAATTCCCCAATTTAAATAATCTTTATTATTTAAATAAATTAATTTTCAATTTCTATTTGTAATCATCTAATCATTCAACCCTTTTCCAAATATTAAGTATTTAATTAATTGTAATTTAATCCTTTAATTTAAATAATCTTTATTATTTAATTAAATTTCATTTCTACATAATTAAATAGTTTCTTTAAATTAATTAATTAACTAATTAATTCTTCTAAATTCTTCAAATTTCAAATACATGTGCATGATTTCAAAAATCAAATTGAAAATCAAAGTCAAGTTCTAAATATATTCAAATACTAAATTGAATTTAAAATAAATTCTATATTTGAATAAATCTCATGCAAAGATTAAATTGAAAATATAAGTTAAAGTGCAAGCATATGCTAAATTAGTTAATTCAATCAATTAATTAATTAAATCATTATCTCTCCAATCTCTATTTCCATCTTTTAGTTAGATTTTTCTGAATAAAGATTTCTGTCATCAATTAAATTTCCTCCAATCACCCTTTTTCATCCCTCAGTTAGCTTTTTCTCAATTAGTTGACTCAATTAATCTATTCAATCTATTTTGTTTCACCTATAAATCAGCTGTTCAACTATCAATTTTCATGTGAGGTCACCTGAGTTCCACCTCTTGATCAATCTATTCCACCTTGCAATCAATCTTCTCCAAAAATCTATAAATTGAGCATTCAATCTCCATTCTCAACAATCACGAACTTTGAATCTTTGTGTCATTTGCAGGTTGCCAACGCAATATCTAAGAGACACCATACCATAGAGAAGAGAAGAGCAATGGAAGTTATATGCAATCACGAAATAGGGAGTTTTGATTGAATTACTTTATAATTCCTCTTTTGATTTGATTGTGTTATTTCATTGTCTGTTTGTTTGAATTCTTTGATTAGATAGGGATTCATGATTTCCCCTTACTTCCAATTGATATTTTAAAGATGAATTTTACATGCAACACATGTTTTAATAAGGCTAAAAATTATCATTGCGGTATAACACTGATTCACCCCCCTCTTAGTGTTATTGGTTTCCAACAGTGTTATGTTGTTTTTATGTGCTTGTATATTCAAAATGAGAGGGGAAAGCCTCCTTTTATACTTGCTAGTTGAAAAACATATTAGTTTTATGACAAGAGCCGACACGGTGCTAGGTTTCTCACTCAATTTTTGAAAATAAAAAAAATGGTTCAAAGAGGGGCCCAAATAGGGAGGACAAAGACATGGTACCTAGGTCCTATTAAGGACCAAGACACCATGCCTTGGTCCTACCCATTTTTTGGGCTAGCATAAGGGGTTGAGTTGATGTATGAGATTAAAATAAGGTCATATTTGCATGGTGTGAGTAGAATCAGGTCCCAGTTAGGCCTAGGGGCACAAACGCTAAGGTAAGGGCCCAAATGCGGTCAAAATTGTAAAGAGGTACAATTTTATTATACTCTCAGTAAAGTACAAGGGTTCATATTATAAAAATTTAATCAAGTCACCAAGGAGGCAAGATACATCAAATCCCTAGTAGACTTTAGGATCTTAGAACTTTGATAACAAGATAAAAGGGACATCATGAAGGAAATAGAGAGAGAAAATCATGACTACAAGCCTAGTAAGGCTCTCTTACTATGAGTCATGAAAAGAAAAATACCAAAATTACAAAGCAAAAGTCTAAGTTTTCTATGTAACTTAAGTATCAAGATATACAAAAGAGAGATCATTGAGTAGAGTGTATGCCCCCACATTAAAGCGATTGCATACACCTCATCAGGAGAAATTTATTTAAGGAAGGATACACCCAAAAAGAAAAACATGTTATCACAATAAGATGCCCCTAAGAAAGGGCAAATCAAAGGATAGTGATCACAACACATAAAACATGGAATGGTTTTACTTAACTCTGGGGTCAGTATGCTTTTTGTGATAATAATGTATATCATGTGTATATATTTACATAGAATTGTCTTTATCCCCTAAAGAGAGAAAAACCACCATGGAAGAAGGGCACATGTGTCTTTTGAGTCAACATGGAAGAGACCAAAAGATATCTCAATGCTTTGCATCGTCCTCAAGTAGACAACACTAGGGACAACAAATAGAAGAATTGAGAGACAAATAGAGGAAGGTCACAAACAAGCGAGAGAGAAGAGAGATAATCTACGACATGAATGAAGATAACTATGCAAATCATCCCCCTCCCAATATTTCTCATCATTGTTTTGGGAAGGTGGACAACATGAAAGAGGATCCACTTAGAGAATGGTAGATGGATCTATGACAAGTTCAAAACAAGGACCATGCTCTAATGATGAGTCACTTTGTCTGTTACTAGGAGCTGGGATTTATGCTTTTGATTTTTTTTTAGATACATCATTCTCAACATAAACATATTCATCTTCATCATCCAAAATATTAGCATAAACATTTTCATCATGAACAATATTATCATCTATTTCATCATCAAGATTAACAAAAATAGGAGTTCTAATAGGAATAGAACTTGAACCATCATTTGCCTTAATCATTTTATGTCTTGGAGATTTAGGTTGAACCTGTTGGTTAGGAGGTTGAGCAAATGATGTTATGTCAATAATTGGTGTCTTTGGGGAAGAAATGGTTTAAGAAGAAATTTCACAAGCCCTAGTACGAAATATCCATCGGCATTTTCTCGTACAATGATTTTGTTTAGTTTTAGCCAAAGGTTGTGGAGGTTTAGGTTCAATAGGCATAGACTTTTTTTTTTTTTAGGAAGGATGCATCTAGGAGGTCTTTTAGGTTGAACAATAAGAGATTCCAGATGCTTTCCTTTATAAGATGTAGGAGGTGGAATCACAACATCTAAAGGAGGAATAAAAGGTTTAGGAAGGAGGCTAGGTATATCATGAGGAGGAATAGGCCTATCTGTAATGCCTCTCCAAGAAACCCCAAAGAGTTAAAGCTAAAACACTCAAATGAAGTGTAAATTTTTTTTTCTTTTTTTAATAATAAGACACAACATTAAGATACATTGGAGTTATCTAATGCTTAGATAACACAACAGAAGACTAAATGAACCTAAGGAGTTTCCCAACGTGATTACGTAACTTAACACCTAACTCAACTCGCGACATTTGATCCAATTAAGCAGGTTCTCTTAATTACATATTATTACTTAAGACATGGATATAATTTGTTTAGTGAATTAAAATAATAAATGATAGGAAACGTTCATCCATTTGGAATGAAGATGAGGTTAACATGAGTAAATTTACCCAATAAAGTTAAAACATAGATAACTTGTAAGTTCATCCATTTTAGATACATTATAGCTAATATATCGAAGTTCATTTATAAAGGTTAAGATGTGCATAACCAAATGGGTTTATCCATTATAGTTAAAATATAGTTAATGAGGTGAAGATCATTCATTTAGATTGAAATGTAAATAATAAATGAGTTCACCCATTATAGTTAAAGTATTGCTAAGAAGATGAAGTTCATTTATTTAGAATAAAACATAAATAACTAAATGAGTTCCTACATTGTAATTAAAATATTTCTAAGAAGATGAAGCTTATTTATTAAGGTTAAAATGTAAATACCTAAATGAGTTCATCCATTTTAGTTAGAATGAAGCTAATATGATGAAGTTCATTCATTAGAATTACAATTTAGGAATTATGATGAGTTCATCCAATAATTGTTATCCATTCATTACGTTCAAACTTCTCCTTAACCCTATGCCATGCATCTACTTTCATTTCATGCTTTAATTCCATCATAACTTAGTGATTTCTTTCCATGCTTACTTATTTTCATTAACATTAACAGAATACATTCCTTCATGATCCATTTATTGCATTAAAAGATGACTACATACATGCATTATGATAAATCTCATCCGATCCACTTATACATTGTATCAAACTATTGTCCATACATGCTAGCACTATCCATGAAACATGAGAGACAAAAACATCACATAACACAGAAATGATCTCAAAGTTCACCCCTACAGGGCTACATCTCTGGGTCTGCTCAACTGCAAGACCCCTTTGACAATTAATTAAGTTATAGTTACATAGTTTGTCGTCATTTACATTCCTGCCTTTTAGGTGAGCACAACCAATATACAAATGACCACTTTGGACAATAAATCCTAAATGAATCCTACATAGAAACGGGTCCAACTGAGCATATTAAAAGCAATTACATAGGTCTCTTGTCTAATGGTACCCTAACTAGGGATTCGACCCACTATGGCCAACCACAAACCAACCAGACGACATGGTCCAAACAAGCATATCAAGGCCTTGCCATTCATTAAACAAAAGTGAATACATAATTTAAACTTGCCATAGGCAATAACCAAAATATACAATCTTTTCCAAATTGATTTAAACATTAAATGTCAATCAAGTCTTTTAAATGTTCTAAGTTTGATTGCAGTTATCTACCTCATCTAGGTACATGTCGTTCTCAGTTTTCTAACTCACTAAGTTCATATGCATCATCACATAACATAATTACTACATCACGAGTTTTAAACCAAATTCACATTAACATAAATATTCTTTACACAAAACACCCAATGATATAAAATCAAATATTTAGATTAATCAACTAACATATGATATTCATTTTCAAAATAAATCATCATTCTTATTCTTTTTCAAAATAAATAAACTTTTCCCATTGAATTATAATTTCCCTTGCTTATATTAAAACAAATACACGATCTAAAGATATATATATATATATATACCCAAATTAATAAATTAATGACTAAACAATAATTATTATGCATTTGAAAGTATACACCAATCAGAAATCAGCAATTAATATATACTTATTAATATATATTAATATAAAATTATCACAATTAACATATATTTAAAACTATACATTAATTAATAATTAATAATTAATATATAACTAATAAAATGTATTAATTAAATTTTAATAACATTAAAACATTTTATTTTATTTTTATTTTTTTTTAAAAATCAAAATTTAATTTAAATAAAAAAAAAAAAATTTGTTTTAACAGCCACACGGTTTCTGTCATTTCTCAAAAACCTAGAACTTTATTTTTACAAAATTTATACAGAAGTTATAATGCAAAGTCACAAAGAATCCCAAAATTTTTTGTAGAAACCCAGTTTGTAAATTTGAAGATATTGTTGACATTCTAAAACAACATTTTCTATCATTTCTCAAAAACCCAGAACTTTATTTTTACGAAATTTATACAAAAGTTATAATGCAAAGTCATGAAGAATATCAATATTTTAGAAACCCAGTTTGTAAATTTGGAGATATTGTTGACATTCTAAAATAACATTATAAAACTTCTAGAGGGGTTTCATTCTGGAACAAAATTTGGCAGCATAACAACATGCCAGGGAAGAATTTTTAAACCAAAATAACTAAATTTTGATAGCATATCCATACTAAAAGGAAATTTACTCACAAATTGACACACAAATTTAAGAAGGAAAATGAAGATTTCATTTCCAACTAGACAAACTAACTATCAAACTAGAGAGAATTCAAGAAATTTAGAGAGTTTCAAAATTCAACAATACCAAATCAAAATCCAAATCAACCAACCTGCAAATGCTTTCCTGGAAGACAAATTGTAGAAGAGGCATCCCAAATTCTTCAAGCAAATCAAAACCCCCCAAAATTTGTATGCAAATTTCTCCTCCAAATGTCCAAACTTTCTCCATTCTGAAAAAAATAACTCTCTAAAAAAAAATCCCCCCCAATCTTTTTCAAAACCTAGGTTAAATGCATAGGTTTTTTTTGACCAAAAATCTCGTTTCTAAAATAAAAATACTTTTACACAATTTATTTCTAATTTCGAAAAATCACAATGCCTCTTCCTCATTTAATTTCTAATTTTCTCCATTTTAACAAAATTAACCTTTATATTCCAAAATATAATGAGGGTAAAATATTTTTAATTAAAATAAAATCCCCAAATTAATCTTTCACACTTTATCAAATATATATTAACTTGCTTTTCTAATTAAAATTGATTTTCTTTAAATAACTAAAATCAACCTTTCTATTTTTAAAAGACAAGAGATTAAATTAATTCTATTTCAAATTAATTTAAATCTTTCCTTTCCAAAAGCATAACTAACTAAATTAATTCATGAAAATTTACCATTTAATTTAAACTAGCTACTAATTTGCATTGAACAATTCTAAATAACAATTAATCACATAAAGAAAACCAATTTAATTTAGTCCCTTAATTTTTTAATGCATAAACATAACTTAATCAAATAAAATAAAATAAAAAGGATTAATCACTCAATTTAACCACACACACAAAACACGCAATCCAAGAAAGCCAACCCAATAGATGACCTACATACCCAAATGAAAAAGGAACCCGATGGACCACACACGATGCTCACTTGATCATGGCTAAGGCAAGACAAGGGTTTTACGACTACCTAATCCAAATTCTAAAGATGAAAAAGGTATACTCAACCTTGCGAATCCTGATGGAGACGAACCTCTCACCTAGGCGGTATTGTACCTGCAATTCTCCTGCAACCATGAGTCATGCAAGCATACATATATATACATATTCAATGAAGGCGTTAGCTCAAGATTTATAGCAAGAATTAGGGAAACAATTAAACTTACATAAGAATTGATGCAAAAGCACAATAATAGGTATGCACAATATTTATATATCTAATCTACAACATTACATAATGGTAATTTAACCATTCGAGAATGCCTCATAGGAAAATTCAACCAAAGTCAAACCAGTTGTACAAGGCTGACTAGGGTAGGGCACTACATTTCTCACCCCCAGGCTCTAACTTACTCCTGGAAGTCGTAAGGCTAAGCGGAAATCATACAATACACATTAGCCCTGAAACTCATTTAACAATTATAAATCTGCACATATGAATCTTTTCATAAATAAATGAAACATTATTACTAAAACCTTTATGAATGTCATTATCCATTGGCACGATATATCTAGAACCATACACTTCTTAAAATATTCTAGGAATTATCCACAATCATAGCAGAGAAAGATCAATTTTCTTCCTTTCATTACACCAATCAAGGCATTAAAGGAGGTAAACAACAATTACCATACTCATCTACCAAACATGACAAGAAAACATGCCATCAAGACCAATTTCTTTTACCAATTCATCCCTTTTTTTTCTTTTTTACAAAACTTTGTCACATAAAACTAGCTTCAAATATCAATTTCTACAACCAAGTTAACATTTCAATAAATAGGAGTAACGTAAATAGCTCAATTGGTTACAGTTTCCAGGCATATATGAACCTTTCCAATAACTATGTCCCATAACATAGTGACAAGTTAACACCATTTAACCCATGATTTCACATAATAACCATCCACATAACTGAAATTGCACAACACAAAAGGCGACATGTGAGCATGTCTAATGCTCGGTCAAGGATAACATGCACGATCAGCACCTTTATGCCTAATCTCAGAACAAATATCATGATCATAAATATCCAACATCTCACTCAAGGGCTTGATGGTGCTAGGGTACACCATAGCGGTGCTACCTTCCATACAAGACCCTCGTGAACACCCCTTGTTGCGTAAGGTGTTTAGCCTCCAAGAGATAGTCACCACTCATAGGTAGGTAGTGGATCCTAGCTATCTCACAGCCTCACATACCCCCATCCTCAAGGTTCTTTATGTCTACTTCCTCGTATACACTCATCTAAGACCATCTCCTACGTTCTTGGAGAGGAATTCACATTGCAACACAAGACCAGCATACAAAAACAATAAGGATAAACCAATTTAGCCACCAAAGTATAGAAGAATAAAGATAATAATCATCAATTCCAATAGTAAGGCAAGAAAATAATTCCAAAATTTTCAACATCAAATCAAGTAAACAAAAGATCGCAAGATCGTGGCTAAACCTTCAAGGTCAAAATAAAATAAATTACTGGCCCACAAGGAAGTAAATAATAAAAAAAAAATGTCATAAGCGCACATAACATCACTATGTGACTAGCATCTAGCCACCAACGAGGAAGGAAGGAACAATTGTCTAGCTATTGCAGTAGCTCATCATGTGGTGTGGCCTAGTCACACATCCACATGGCATGGTAGTGTGCACCTCAACATCACTCTGCATCATGTTGTCACGCAGCATGGCTCTACCCTAAACCTATCGGTAGGCAGCATGGCAATGTCTACTACATCCCACATCGTGTCTCAGCACGGCATGACAATACTCCAAGCAGAAAGTTCACGTAATGGACATATCCCGCATGGTAGTGTACCTCATGGAAAAGGGCACGCACACGTCACACCCTACATAGTGACGTTCCTCTCAAGATACTCGTTGCAAGCCAGAGGTATACATGGCTATGGTCTACCCACAAGTATACCAATGCTAGTCAATTGGCAGCTCATGTGAAAAATAACATGCCTCTCATGAAGACAAGGCAAAAGATGCTTCAATAAAACCCATCATTATGCTCAAGAACTGTCATCAATTATGCTCACATAAAGGATAGGAATAGGCTGGCACACATGAACCTCATAAATCGGTTCATCACAAGGGAAAGTATTGAGTACACCTATAATATAGTTTCACTATATACTTATATTTTTCCTTGAAATAGGGAAGCTAAAGTTGCTTCACATCAACATTACTCGTACGTCATTCCATACTATTCAAGGAATGGTGACTTCTAATACTACCCCTTCACATACTGACTTATCAACAACCCATGGGTTGGCACTTAGTAAGGAAACAAATAAGCAACATCACGTAAATAGTATGGTTTCCCATACTCGTAAGAAAACATATCCTCCATGGTTGATTATTTCACCATCCCATGGGCACACATAGCAAGCACGGGTTTCTTACATACACAAGGAATAGCTCCATCACTGGTTTACTCACATTTACGGGGGGTACTTTTCATTGCGCTATCATCTACTCAAGGAAGGTTTTAATTACGCCTTTCACATGAATCACTAAATAAAGTTTACTCTAGATACATGTACTGAAATTCTTAACAATTCACCATTACATAAGGAAATAACATCATTCCGATATCTTTCTGAAATTCCACTAAGAATTTGCATTCACACTACTAACTATGCAATTTTCTTTTCCAAAGCGAAAAACTTTCCTCTTTCAATTAGAAGCCAAAAGCAAACATACAATTTCATATGTGTTATAAAAATTCTTCTTAAATCACTGCATTCTTAATACCATTTCAAAAAAAAAAAAACCTTATAATTTAGGCAAGAGGAGGAAGAGAGAGTTGGAAAATCAACTATTTCCTACGAATACACAAGATCAACAAAATCACACTATATACTCAAATATAAGTCTATCATTTTAGTTGCATGGTTTTCATTTCGCTATCTTTTTAGGAGGATGCCAAAACAACCTAACATGACATTTCCAGTTATTATGGTTGCAATAGAATGTTCTAGCTCTCCGAACAAGAAACTAAGACAGACAATCATTCGGTAATACAAGACCTTGAGAACACTCACTATTCTTAATTCAATACAACAATACATCAAAATCTACAACCTAATCATTGAAAATTGAAATACGACAAGAAGGTAAATGAGGAGCTATCAACTAAATAATACACATTAATGCATACACATCAACAAGTCTTCCATTCTCTCTTTCTAAGCACAATAAGACAATTATCTATATCCAAAGGCAAGTTAAATGGAACATTGGTAAATTAGGTCCTAAATCAAACTGGTTTGAAGAAGCACATAAAACAATCTTTCGTGGAACACATTAACACACTCTCAAAGCTACTATAAAATGTTCCATTTTGATACTCCTCTTACAAACAAGATAATTCCACATAGCAACAATTTACATATTAACGTAGATTACTTAAGATAGAATTTAATTGTGTTACTCCTATGAGACATATGGAGAATTCTTTAATGTAAAAATACAATTCTTCTCAATAACCAATATTAACCTTCAAACCAAAGCCTTTTTATAATCTAAAAACACGTAAGTGATATAAGGCTCACACAAGGGCTCAAGAAATCGCAACCTTTCTCTTGCAATAAGAGAACTCAAATCAAAGATAATTACCCGTATCAAAACATTCTAATCTTTAGAGAGAGAGGAGTAAGGGTCATAATCATTCAATTTACTACATAATAAGCATTTAATATTTTCCATACTAGTCCTTCAAGTGGACAACACCAAGATAGATCATCACCATAACAAGCACATTTCATACTCTTAGATTCAAGACACACCAACCAACCTAGAGGGGCTAGTCAAAAGAGTAAAACAAATCAAGAATGAAGGTACATATGACTCTCTTTCAGAATATGAGTAATCATAGACCAATACATTAATAAGTAAACAAAGCACATACAATCACTCCAAAGCACCCACATCAAGAAGGTGAAAATAGGGTGTGAACACACATGTTACACACAAGTAGGGTCTGTTCAATCACACTCACACAACAAGGAGGAGAAGCATACAACATAAGGTAGAAACACCTCACACCAACTAAGGGTACAAGCGAAACCAGACATCCTAGTGTTACAACATAAGCTCTGATACCAAGTGTAATGCCCCGCCAGGAAACCCCGAAGGGTTAAAGCTAAAACAATCAAATGGAGTGTAAATATTTTTTTTTTATAATAAGACACAACATTAAGATACATTGGAGCTATCTAACACTTAGATAACACAACAAAAGACTAAACGAACCTAAGGAGTTTCCCAACATGATTACGTAACTTAACACCTAACTCAACTCACGACATTTGATCCAATTAAGCAGGTTCTCTTAATTACATATTATTACTTAAGACATGGATATAATTTGTTCAGTGAATTGAAATAATAAATGATAGGACACGTTCATCCATTTGGGATGAAGATGAGGTTAACATGAGTAAATTTACCCAATGAAGTTAAAACATAGATAACTTGTAAGTTCTTCCATTTTAGATACATTATAGCTAATATATCGAAGTTCATTTATAAAGGTTAAGATGTGCATAACCAAATGGGTTCATCCATTATAGTTAAAATATAGTTAATGAGGTGAAGATCATTCATTTAGATTGAAATGTAAATAATAAATGAGTTCGCCCATTATAGTTAAAGTATTGCTAAGAAGATGAAGTTCATTTATTTAGAATAAAACATAAATAACTAAATGAGTTCCTACATTGTAATTAAAATATTTTTAAGAAGATGAAGCTCATTTATTAAGGTTAAAATGTAAATACCTAAATGAGTTCATCCATTTTAGTTAGAATGAAGCTAATATGATGAAATTCATTCATTAGAATTACAATTTAGGAATTATGACGAGTTCATCCAATAATTGTTATCCATTCATTACGTTCAAACTTCTCCTTAACCCTATACCATGCATCTACATTCATTTCATGCTTTAATTCCATCATAACTTTGTGAGTTCTTTCCATGCTTACTTATTTTCATTAACATTAACAGGATACATTCCTTCATGATCCATTTATTGCATTAAAAGATGACTACATACATGCATTACGATAAATCTCATCTGATCCACTTATACATTCTATCAAACTATCGTCGATACATGCTAGCACTATCCATGAAACATGAGAGACAAAAGAATCACATAACACATAAATGATCTCGGAGTTCACCCCTAGAGGGCTACATCTCTGGGTCTGCTCAACTGCAAGACCCCTCTGGCAATTAACTAAGTTATAGTTACATAGTTTCTCGTTATTTACATTCCTTCCTTTTAGGCAAGCACAACCAATATACAAATGGCCACTTCAGACAATAAATCCTAAATGATCCCTACATAGAAACGGGTCCAACTGAGCATATTAAAAACAATTACATAGGTCTCTTGTCTGATGGTACCCTAACTAGGGATTCAACCCACTATGGCCAACCACAAACCAACAAGACGACAGGGTCCAAACAAGCATATCAAGGCCTTGCCATTCATTAAACAAAAGCGAATACATAATTTAAACTTGCCATAGGCAATAACCAAAAGATACAATCTTTTCCAAATTGATTTAAACATTAAATGTTGATCAAGTGTTCTAAATATTCTAAGTTTGATTGCAGTTATCTACCTCATGTAGGTACATGTCGTTCTTAGTTTTCTAACTCACTAAGTTCATTTGCATCATAACATAACATAATTACTACATCACGAGTTTTAAACCAAATTCACATTAACATAAATATTCTGTATGCAGAACACCCAATGATATAAAATCAAATATTCAGATTAATCAACTAACATATGATATTCTTTTTCAAAATAAATCATCATTCTTTTCTTTTTCAAAATAAATAAACCAATCTCATATCTCCCAAAACCAGCATATACCTTCCAAAAAAAAATTGAAATATACATATAAAGGAACGAAAGAAATAGATAAACTTTTCCCATTGAATTATAATTTCCCTTGCTTATATTAAAACAAATACACGATCTAAAGATATTAATTAGTATATATATCTCTCTCTCTATATATACCCAAATTAATAAATTAATGACTAAACAACAATTATTATGCATTTGAAAGTATACACCAATCAGAAATCAACAATTAATATCTACTTATTAATATATATTAATATAAAATTATCACAATTAACATATAAAACTACAATCCGGAGAAGTGTTGAACTGCAAAAGGTAGAATCTTCTATGCCTGAGCACAACTCTAGTTAAGCTTAATACTGAAGGACTAAGTCCTCTTACATAAACCTAATTCGATCTCCAATGATCGACCAACTCCTCTTCCTGAATGATATTAAACTATTCACACATTACATTCCTTGACCATGACCTCTAACAATAACCATGATGATCTACAATGAGATCTTACATCAATATATACAAATCCTCAACCCTAAATGATTAGGTTGGCCACTGGACAATAAAACAATTACATAATTACAAACCATGTCAGCCTGAGGCCAAAAAAATAATATCCAACACATAAGAAATCCCATAAATACATCAATAGGTCCTATCCACATGTTATATTAAAGCTGGTTCATAACCTAGATCAACCAGGACCAAGTATAGGTCCATACGCCACAACAATGATTCCAATCACCAAGTCTTGAGCATCCTAAAAATCCTTCAGAAAATGCACCAACACCACTTATGCAATTCATCAAATATTTCTATCAAAAGCTCTTCCGATGAAACCCTCGCTGAGATCAGAAACCAAGCTTCTAAGAAAGTAGAATAGCATTCGATCTCTAGAGAAAAACCAATTGACCAAATATGAGAATTGGTATCATGAACAAGCCAATTCCATCACTAGACTATACCGAAGCCTACCGGAAAATGCTGGATCCAAGTTAATTAGAAACCACTCATCCTATTGGGACTAGAAGGGTGCTGGTAAAACATCCAAACAACTAGTGTTGGCATTAATGAAAAAAAATCAATGAAACACATAATCAATTCCACCAAATGTCCAACAATCTCCCCCTTTGGCATTCATGGCAACACTAGATGTGAAAAACATCTAAGTACCAAGAAATTCCAAACAGGTCTCCCCCTGTGGAAGACAACCAACAATCTCCCATATATAGTTCTAAAAATCAATATCTCTCCCCTTTTTCCATTTCTTTTTCACATCAATATCACTCCCCCTTTGATATCAATGCCATAAATATGACAAAAAAATCAAAGCAAAACATAAGCCTCTAAATTAGAAAGCTGACTACTCCCCCTGAGCAGTAGCATCCCACATCAATGCTAGAATGAATAGTATCTCTGATAATGCATGCCAGACTGATGCCAAACCACATCAATGAAGTCTCTATTGGAGGGGCAGAAACTCCCAATCTGTCTCTCAGGTACTCAAATGATTCCTTGGATAAAGGTTTAGTGAAAACATCTGCAATCTGCTCTTTAGTGTTGACATAAACTAGTCTAACTTTGTTTGCTTCCACCTTCTCCTTCAAAAAGTTATATTTGATAGATATGTTCTTGGTTTTAGAATGAAATACCAAATTCTTTGATATATCAATAGCATCAGAGTTATCATAGTGAATAACTACCGGTGCATCACAATCCACCTTTATATCCTTTAGCATTTTCTTCATCCATAAAACTTGTGTACAATTAGTAGCAGCAGCAACATACCCAACTTCAGCATTAGATAAAGTACATGGCTGTTTCTTGCTGATCCATGAAACCAACTTCTTTCCAAGAAAGAAAGCTCCACCAAAAGTACTTTTCCAATCATCAACATCTCTAACCCAATCAACATCTGTTTATGTGCATAAAGTAAAGTTATCATCCTTAGGGTACCATAAGCCATATTTTGATGTACCTTGCAAGTATCTAAAAATCCTTTTCATCGCCATCTCATGATTTTCTCTAAGATCACTCTAAAATCTTGAAATAGTACAAACATTATTCATAATGTCAAGCCTAGTCTGAGTCAAATAAAACAGACCTCCAATCATAGATTTGTATCTTGTGGGATTTATCGGTGTAGAAACATATTTTCTTGTCAATTTCTCACTTGTAACCATAGGAATACTTACTGGTTTAGAGTCTCCCATACCAAATTTCTTCAAAAATTCCTTAGCATATTTATTTTGATAGATGAAAATCCCTTTGTTAGTCTGAGTAATCTGCAAACCTAAGAAATTATTTATTTCACCAATCATAGACATCTCAAATTCTTTCTCCCTATTCTAAGAAAATTCTATGGATAACTTATCTTTACCTCTAAAAATAATGTCATCAACAAATACTTCAATAATCAGTATATCATTATCATTAATTTTATAATATAAATTACTGTCAGCACTGCCCTTAGTAAACCAAGCTTCAAAAGATATTATCCAACCTTGCATACCAAGCTCTAGGTGCTTGTTTCAATCCATAGAAAGTTTTTCTTAACCCGCAAACCATATTTGTATTATCTAATAGTGAAAAACCATCAGGTTGCTCAATATAAACATCCTCATCAAGAACCCCATTCAAAAATGCACAAATAATATCCATCTAATAAACCTTGTAGTTTTTATAAGCATCATAGGCAAGAAATAATCTTACAACTTCAATCATAGCTATAGGTGCAAAAGTCTCTCCATAATCAATTCCTTCCTTCTGAGAATATCCTTTACAAACCAATCTAGCCTTATTCCTTATAACTTGACCATCTTCATTCAATTTAATCCTAAAAACCCATTTAGTTCCAATAAAATGTTTATTTTTAGGCTGGGGAACCAGGGTCCATGTGTTATTTTTCTCAATCTGATTTAATTCTTCTTCCATAGCTTTGAACCAATGTTCATCTTTACATGCCTCAATTATTGATACCGGTTCAACCCGTGAAATTAAACATACCTCATTAGTTTTCAGTCTTCTTCTTGTCATCACTCCATTGATCTTATCCTCAATTATTTGACATTCTAAATGATTCAATTGATAACTTAATGAGGAATGAATAGTACCCAACCGGTACTAAGAGGGGGGGGGGGTGAATCAGTATAGGCAAAAATACAGTCCAAAACCGGTTTGACAGTAGACACTTCAAATGACTGGCAGATAGTGACACCGGTTTGAAATAGAGTGCAACTGGTAAAGCTAAGAATGTCTGAGACAAGCATTAACCGGTTACTCACTTAGCTTTTCACTCAACTCGAGACTATACTACCATTTCATCCTTATGCATGAACAGGTAATCTATCATTAGATCATAATAACAGTTAGCTCAACATGTTTTATTGATAGGCATAAAACATAGAACCATCATATGCTTGACACACAATAGCAAAGCATCACAAGATAAAAGCATCACACATGAAACACATATTTTTCATGTGGAAACTCAACTGGGAAAAACCATGGTGGGGATGAATAACCACAAGCTATTTTTGAACTCTTTAGAAGTCCGCATTGTTAGGAGCCTTGTTCGGTTAGGTACATTACAAAAGGTTCTGCTAGGAACCGATCCTGTTAGAGATCACCCGGTTAAGGGTTAAACCTTGTTAAAGGTTACCTTGTTAGAGGATTTCAAGAACTCAATAGCTAAAGGATTCCAAACTCAGTAGCTCTGAGTTACCCTTTTAAAGGATTTACAACAAGCCGATTAAGGCTACCTTGTTAAGGGATTTTCCAACTATTGAGGTGGTTAGAGATCAATAAGTATTACAATGATCTGGTAACAACACTCAATGCCAATGCAGATCTGCTTAGGCTCCTCTTTTCCTTCTGCACTTACACTCTGTAGGTATCACTTCTCTTTTATTGGTCTGGCAAGAATCAAATATCCCTTCTCTTGGACACACACACACAACTTTTGCCAACAACCTCAGAAAGAGACACAACATCGACCTTATAGAAAAAATAGATAGGTCGGTATCATAAACCCTAAACCCTAAACCTGTTAGGTTAAGGAATTCAAACGGTTCAATCCTGACCGTTGAGCACACTGCATTAAATGTATTAGATCTTGATCCAAACTCAAGACATTCTCCATCATCCATTTCCACTGATTTTATGGCGGCTGATAACCCATCACATGTTATCACCATTTTACAGACTTTGCACATTCCCAAGGTAGATAGGAACAATCTCCCTCATGCAAAATCCTTCATGCACACAGGCTTGCATGGAAACATGATCTATTGAGCCACACAGGTTTGAAGCACATCAACTAGAAACCCTGATGTTGAGACTACCAACTGGTAGTCATACAATGCTCCCATATGCCGGTTCTCATAATTATATGCCGTTTAATCATGAATCAAGCACACCACTTCACTTTGGCACAAATGTCAGTTCATAGTGTTATACTGGTTCTCACATATGCTGGTTCACACCTCTTCATCATATTGACATCAATGACAACATACAATGTCATGATGTCCTGATATCGATTCACATAATGCCAACATCTCACATACCTAGGAGTCTTCTAACTTTTTGTTACTCTTCCCTATTCTTCAGTTACTATAGAATTCTCTGGTTCAACTCTCTATTCTGATAAAGGTGCTACCGGTTCAGATATAATCATTTCCACTATCGTTTCCTTCTCATAAAATCTGATTTGACTTCTATTTAGCTCATCTCCTTTGACCTTAGCACTCTCCACAATTCTCTACAATCTCTTGTTATAACATCTATATGCTTTTCTTTCATTAGAATAACCAATAAATATGCCTTCATCAAATCTAGGATCAAATTTCCCAATAACATCATCTCTCCTGATATAACATTTTCTACTAAAAAATCTGAAATAATTAACTATAGGTGTATTGCCAAACCATTATTCATAAGGTGTCTTACCAATTTCTCCTTTGATATGTACTCTGTTGAATATATAAACCACTATGCTTACAAATTCTCTCCAGTAGATATGAGGTAGACTAGCTTCCATCATCATTGTTCTAGCAGCATCGAAGATAGTTATGTTCATCCTTTTCACAACTCCATTCTATTGAGGTGTTTGGGGAGAACAAAATTTTCTTCTTATACCATGCTTATTACAAAAGTTATTCAACTCATTAGTTGTGAATTCACCACCATGATCTGATCTCAAACATTTAATCTTCAATCCTGTCTCAGTTTCCACTTTAGCCTTCAAGATTTTAAACTTTTCAAATGCTTTAGATATTTCTCTTAGAAAAGTAACCCACATGATTAGCACGAAATATCTACCACCATGAAAAATTTTAACTCTAGCAGGGCCACACAAATCAGTATGAATAAGATCAAGAACATCATTTGATTTATCCTGTATACTCCTAAATGAGGTTCTGACCTGTTTACCTATTTGACATTCTTTACATATTTGATTATAGGGCTTCATAATGTTAGGTATATCCCTAACTACCTTAGTTGAACTAATCTTCACAATGCAATCAAAATTTACATGACACAATCTTTTATTCCATAGCCAACTCTCACAAATATGTGTAATCAAACATGTTTTCTCACCAGAGTTCAAGTGAAATATATTACCTTTTGTTTGTGTATCGGTTGCAATCTCCAAGCCCGTTTTGTTAATGATTTTGCATTTTCCATCCTTGAACTGTAATTGAAATCCCTTGTCTACCAATTGTCCTACACTCAAAAGATTAAGCCTCAAACCTTCAACATAATAAACATTGTCAGTATTGTTCTTACCATCCAATGATATAGTTTCTTTTCCTTTGATCATACATGTTTTGTCATCTCCAAATCTAACTAGACCACCATCAAATTCTTGCAAAGACATAAACTTCCCTTTATCTCCAGTCATATGATGTGAACAACTGCTGTTAATTACCCATTCACCCTTGTCTTCAATTTTATCAGCAAGTGCCTTCTCTTTAGGTACATTCTCTTCCAGTGATGGATCATCTTCCTTGATAGCTAGGAACACCCATTCCATCCCTTTGCCAGATCCACTAGTAGAGTCTTATGCTGGTTCATCATCAGAATCAGTAATCCCTTCCTCATTTGCTATGTAGCATGATTTGTCTCTATTTTTCTTGTATTTATACTTGTTCAGATATCCAGGGTTAGTCTTAAATGATCTTCTAACTCTTTCTTCAAATCTTGAATTCCTTTCAGGACATCTAGATGCAAAAGGACCAATTTTATTACATGCAAAACATTTAAAAGGTGCTTTTCCTTCATATTTACTTCCTACTAGTCCTTTTGGTACTCTTCTAGCAAATAGTGCTTCAAGTTTCTTAAACTCATCATATTCTCTTTTCATATCTTCTAATCCCTTTGCATATAAAGCTTTCTAGTCTTTTTTACCAGTTGTAGATGTAGAAGCATGAAAAGAAGGTTCAGTCTTCACAGCTCCAGAAGGTCCAAATTCTTCAAGTTCGAAAGCAGATAGTTTCCCAACGAGAGTATCTCTATTGACAAATTTACTAGCCATTGTTCTCAACTCATTAATAGCAGTAGCCTTCATTTTTTAAGCTAGTGGTAGGGGTCTCACGACTTTAGAAGTAATTTCATCTTCACTCAGAGTTCCACCACAACATTGAATTCCCATAACAATCTCATTTACCCTTTCCATGAATGCAATAATCCTTTCATCTTTTTCCATCTTTAGGTTTTCATATCTCGCCTGGTAACCATCAAGTTTAGCAATTTTTCAGTGTAGTGTCACCTTCATTAAGAGTCTCCAACTTATCCCATATAGCCTTTCCAGATGATTTTTTCAGTTAATCCAATTATTTACTGATCAGAAAGTGCACACAAGAGGGATTCTCTTTCTCTACAATTATTCTCAAGCTCCTTGTCTAGGTTTGCTGGAGGAGGATTTCCAGATCCCAGATTATAGGGTGTGACTATTGGTATTTTAGATATGTTGATATGGTTTTGTCATTGATGTCAACACCTATTAACACCTATTAACCCTGACAATGTTCACCAACAAGCAAGTGACTTATGCACAGTCATCGGTATCTTATCCACCGACAGGATATATTGTTCATAAGAACTTGGAATGACATGAAGAACACCTGGTTATGTCAAAGACATTGTTTGGACACTTTGTCTTGGAGAATTGTTCATTGGTATATTCGTGTTTACATATTTTTTGTTACTGGCAAATAGGTCCAGAATAAGCACCGACAGGCTTATCTATTCCAGATCAGCATGACACACTTTGGAGATGATTTATTATTATTGTAAATGCATTAAGACGACATGCTATAGATATTGCATCGGTCATTGATTTATTTGTCAATCACTATTATTGTAATATCTTTTAGAGCCAACTTACTAAAATTGGTCTTAGGTTATGGTATATATGTAAGATCTTATTTATAAGATCGATAGGTGATTAAGGAAAATATTTATAAGAAGATATATGCGAGAATAAGCAGAGCTATACACGCAGACAACATTTGAAGGTTGAAGGAATTTTTTTGTGAAGGCGATCAGAACTACACCAATACTAAATCGAGCATATGAAGATACTATTTTGAGCAGTACATCATTATTGGATTTAACCATCCAATTTTAGTCAGTGTGACTCCCATTTGTGTTTGAGTAGTGTTTGAGTAGTGAGCTCTAGGCACTTGGCCTTTCTGCTTGTGTAGACCCCATTTGTATACACATACTATCTGCAGTAGTATCATCTGATTGTGGGTAAGGTTTCCCACCGTGGCTTTTCCCCTTACAGGGTTTCAACATACAAACATTGGTGTTATGTGTCTTGGATGTTATTGTTTTTCTGTTTCATGCATTAATCTTTACCAATACTGCAATTAACTGATAAACTATCTACCAACATAAAGTTTGGTTCACCTGTATTAAGCATTAAGTTTGGATAAGTTGTTTTTGGTTTAAATTTATTAGATAACTGATTCACCCCCCCCCCCCCCCCCCCTCTAAGTTGTCTCTGGGAGCTAACAATTGGTATCAGAGCTAAGTCCTCTTTTTGCAGAAGTTTAACAACTTGAGGAGATCCAATGTCTTCTAACTATTTTAGGAAGGATAGTCTGAAACTTGATGGAACCAACTATGGCATATGGAAGATCAGGATGGAGACACATCTAAATTGCATTGGAAAGGACATCTGGGAAGTTACAAAATATGGAAATACTACTGTTGTTCAAGGTTAGCCTAGTCCAGCTAACTTGGCTAAAGATGAAGAAAATGATTGCAAAGCAAGAGAAGCACTTTTGAGCGCATTATCAGATCAGCAAATCATGAGATTATCAGATAGATCTACTGCTAAAGCTATTTGGGATCATTGGGAAACATTGAATGAAGAAGATTCCATAGTCAAAATTGCAAAACTTGAAATCTTTTGAGTCAGGTATGAAAATATAAAAATGGAAGAAGATGAAAGGATTTCTGCTTTTATGGAAAGAGTTAATGAAATTGTTTTGGGTATTAAATGTTGTGAAGGAACCTTAAGTGAAAGTGAAATTGTTTCAAAAGTCTTAAGAGGATTGCCACCGACATACAAAATGAAAGTTACTACTATAAATTAGTTAAGAACAATGCCTAATGCATCAGTAACTAGGGATACATTGACTGGAAAACTTTTAGCTTTTGAAATTGAGGAATTTGGTCCTGTTGCTACTATAAAGACAGATTTAGCTTTTAAGGCATCAACATCATCTGCACCATCATTTGACAAATCTGATTGGAAAGCCTTTTATGCAAGAGAACTTGAAGAAAGAAGGAAAGAAAATGAAGAGCTTGGAGAACTTGATGCACTATTTGCAAGGAAAATGCCTAAAGGTCCAGTTGAAAGTAGGTATGAAGGTAAAGCACCCTTTAAATGTTTTGCTTCAAGATGCTTTGATAGACATGCAAGACTAAGAGAAGAAGCTAGAAGAACATATAAGCCTAACCCCAAATATCAGAGATACAAATTTAAGAAGAATAAATATAAATCTTGTTATCTTTTTGATGAAGGAGTCACTGATGATTTTGATGAGGATCCAATAGACAATGGATGGGTCTTTGTTGCTATAATAGAAGAACAACCGACACCTACTATTCAACTAGTAGAGCAGTCCCTAGAAGCTAAAGTTGAAGTTAAGGAGGAATGGATCATTGATTCAGGATTTTCACATCACATGACTGGAGATAAGAGTAAATTCTTATCCTTTCAGGAATATAATGGAGATCTAGTAAGATTCGGAGATGATAAAGCTTGTTTAATCAAAGGTAAAGGTACTATATCTCTTGATGGTAAGCATAATACTGACAATGTTTACTATGTTGAAGGTTTAAAGCATAATCTACTAAGTGCTGGTCAATTAGTTGAAAAAGGATTTCAGTTACAGTTCAAGAATGGGAAATGCAAAATCATGAACAGAACTAGTTTGGAAATTGCAACCGATAATCAGACTAGAGGTAATATCTTTCATTTGAATAACAATGAAAAGACATGCTTGATTGCATATATTGATGAAAGTTGGCTATGGCATAAAAGACTCTATCAAGTAAATTTTGATTGCATTGTGAAAATCAATACAACTAAGGTAGTTAGAGATTTACCTAAGATTGTTAAACCTCACAATCCAGTATGCAAGGAATGTCAATTTGGAAAACAAGTTAGAGCATCTTTTAAAAGTATTCTAAAAAAATCCAATAATGCTCTTGACTTAATTCATATTGATCTATGTGGTCCAACTAGAACTAAAAGCTTACAAGGACATAGATATTTTATGCTAATCATTGATGACTATTCTAGAATGTGTTGGGTTACTTTTCTCAGAGAAAAATCGGAAGCATTTGAGAAATTCAAACTATTCAAAGCAATGGTAGAAAATGAAACTAGCAAGAAAATCAAATGTTTGAGATCAAATCAAGGAGGTGAATTCACATCTAAGGAATTTAATAAATTCTATGAAGTGAATGGAATCAGAAGACAATTATCAGCACATCAGACACCACAGCAGAATGGAGTTGTAGAAAGGAAAAATAGAACTATATTAGAAGCAGCTAGAAGTATGTTATCAAAAGCAAATCTACCACATGTATATTAGAGAGAGGCAGTAAGCATATCAGTCTACACATTCAACAAAGTTCACATCAAAGGTGAAACAAGTAAGACCCCTCATGAACTATGGTTTGGTATTACTCCTACTCTTAAGTATTTCAGAATATTTGGAAGTAAATGCTATAGTAGAAGAGATGAGTATATTGGAAAATTTGATCCTAGAAGTGATGAAGGAATATTTCTTGGTTACTCATCTAAGAGCAAGGCATATAGATGTTTTAACAAAAGATTGTAGAAAATTGTTGAGAGTACAAATGTGAAAAGTGATGAACAGTTTAGAGGAACTTCAAGGTATATAGACTCTGAACCGGCAACAGAGATACTGACAAATGAACCTACAGTGAATCCACCAGTACAAAATGAAGATCAAGTTACACCAACATCATTTGAAAATTCCACAGTCATTGAGGAACAACAACAAACGAAGACACCCCGGTATGTAAGATTGAATCACTCTGAAGACCAGATAATTGGAAACAAATATAGAGGAGTTATGACAAGAGGAAAACTGGCAAATGAAGAGGTATGTCTTATTTCTGAAATTGAACCATCATTAATAAATGAGGCATGTGAAGATAAACATTGGATTAATGATATGGAAGAACAATTAGAACAAATTGAGAAAAATAATACATGGACATTAGTTCCCCAGCCTAAAGATAAAAATGTAATTGGAACAAAATGGGTATTTAGAAACAAGCTTAATGAAGATGGTAAGGTAAGAAGAAATAAAGCAAGACTAGTGTGTAAGGGATATTCACAGAAAGAAGGAATTGATTACAATGAAACCTTTGCACTGGTAGCTAGAGTTGAGGCAGTCAGATTATTCTTGGCTTTTGCAACATACAAGAACTACAAAGTATATCAAATGGACATTAAATGTGCATTTCTGAATGGAGATCTTGAGGAAGAAGTTTATATTGAGCAACCTGATGGATTTTCTTTGATAGATAACAAAGATATGGTTTGCAAGTTAAGGAAAGCTTTGTATGGATTGAAGCAAGCTCCAAGAGCTTGGTATGCTAGATTGGATAAATATCTTTTGAAGATTGGTTTTTCTAAAGGTAATGCTGACAACAATTTATACTATAAAGTAACTAATGATGACATCTTGGTTATAGAAGTTTTTGTTGATGGTATAATCTTTGGAGGAGAAGATGAATTATGTAAAGAGTTTTCTAAAAAGATGTAGCAAGAATTTGAAATGCCTATGATTGGAGAAATAAAATTCTTTTTAGGATTGTAGATTTCACAGACTGATAGTGGTATATTCTTGAGTCAATCTAAGTACTTGAAGGAGTTACTAAAGAAATTTGAGATGGAGAACTCTAAACCGGTAAGCACACCTATGACTACAACTGATAAATTATCTTTGAAGGATGAATGAGAACCTGTTAATTTGGCAAGATACAAATCTATGATAGGAGGTCTGCTATATTTAACACAAACAAGACCTAATATTATGAATGCAGTATGTATTGTTTCTAGATTTCAAAGTAATCCTAAAGAAAATCATGAATCAATAGTTAAAAGGATTTTTCGGTACTTGTAAGGTACTAAAAATCTTGGCTTATGGTATCCTAGAGATGAAAACTTTGAATAAGGTGCATACACAGATGCAAACTGGGCAGGAGATGTGGATGACAGAAAAAGAAGCACCGGTGGAGCATTTTTTCTTGGAAACAGATTAATTTCTTGGTTGAGTAAGAAACAAAGTTGTACATCTTTATCAACAACTGAAGTAGAATATGTTGTAGCAACAACTAATTGTGCATAGGTATTATGGCTTAAACAAATTTTGAAGGACATAAAGGTAAAATGAAAGGAACCTATAATTATCTACTGTGATAACACAAAATCAATTGATATATCTAAGAATTCGGTACTACATTCTAAAACTAAACATGTTTCTATCAAATTGAAATTTCTAAAAGAGAATGTTGAAGCAAAAGAAGAAAATTGGTTTATGTGAATACTAAAGAGCAGATTGCAGATATTTTCACTAAACCTCTGCTTAAGGAAACTTTTGAATATCTCAAAGACCAGCTTGGGGTCATACCCCCACTAGTAGAGACTTAGACAGTTGATGTTTGTCATCAACCGGTAGAATTAACAGAGAAATCTTTTACTGCGACTTGGATGAGGAAGCTACTTCTCAGGGGGAGAAGTTGGTATAAGGAAGAAGTTGGTACAATGGAGAAGTTGGTATTTTGTATTGGAACCTAATTTTTATATTTCTTTGGCATTTGATGTCAAAGGGGGAGAGATTGATATGGAAAAACATAAGGAAAATACATGTTACTCCTAGGGGGAGAGATTGATTACTCTCTGAATCTGAATTTTGATTTCTGGTTATGATCTCTTGGGAGATTGTTGGTTTTTGGTATTTGGCATTTCTGTTTTGGCACTTTGATGGTTTTTCCATCTTGTGTTTCCATCAATGCCAAAGGGGGAGATTGTTGGTATTTTGGATATGTTGATATGGTTTTTTCATTGATGTCAGCACCTATTAACACCTATTAACCTTAGCAATGTTCACCGACAAGCAAGTGACTTATGCACAATCATCGGTATCTTATCCACCAACAGGATATATTGTTCTCAGGCACTTGGAATGACATGAAGAACACTTGGTTATGTCGAAGACATTGTTTGGACACTTTGTCTTGGAGAATTGTTCATTGGTATATTCGTGTTTGCAAATTTGTTGTTACCCGGCAAATAGGTCCAGAATAAGCACTAACATGCTTATCTATTCCAGATCAGCACGACACGCTTTGGAGATGATTTATTATTATTGTAAATACATTAAGCTGACATTCTTTGGATATTGCATCGGTCATTGATTTATTTGTAAATTGCTTTTATTGTAATATCTTTTAGAGCTGACCTACTAAAATTGGTCTTAGGTTATGGTATATATGTAAGATCTTATTTATAAGATCGATAGGCGATTAAGGAAAAGATTTATAAGAAGATATATGCAAGAATATGTAGAGCTATACACATAGACATCATTTGAAGGTTGAAGGAAGGTTTTTGTGAAGGTGATCAAAACTACACTGGTACTGAATCCAGCATATGAAGATACTATTTTGAGCAGTACATCATTATTGGATTTAACCATCCAACTGTAGTCAGTGTGACTCCCATTTGTGTTTGAGCAGTGAGCTCTAGGCACTTGGCCTTTCTACATGTGCAGACCCCATTTGTATACACATACTATCTACAGTAGTATTATCTAATTGTGGGTAAGGTTTCACACCATGGTTTTTCCCCTTACAGAGTTTCCATGTACAAACATTGGTGTTATGTGTTGTGGATTTTATTGTCTTTCTGTTTCATGCATTAATCTTTACCAATACTGCAATTAACTGATAAACTATCTACCGACATAAAGTTTGGTTCACCGGTATTAAGAATTAAGTTTGGATAAGTTGTTTTGGTTTAAATTTATTAGACAATTGATTCATCCTGCCCTCTTAGTTATCTTCAGGACCTAACAGTGACACCATTCTGTGTGATCTCCCAAATCTCCTTGCCAAGTCATCTCAGATAAGTTTCCATCTGAATCTTCCATACCATGTAATTTGTTCCAGCAAGCCTCAGAATATCCCTTCAAAAGATAGCTCTAGAAGAACTGGATGAACTTGAATTGTTAGTCACCATAGGATCTTCCTCAAGCAGTTAATCTTTCTGCAAAGAGGACCAAAGCTCTGGCACCAATTGTTAGACAGTTTGGATAATTGGAAGACAACTAAGAGTGGGGGGGTGAATCAGTTGTCACAGATTACAAGAACCATTTTCAATTTAAACTTAAATACCGGAACCCAAAATATTAATACCGGAATAGTAGTTAAACCACTTAAGCATAAGCAATAATCATAGAATAAAAGCCATTCAAATAAAACCAAGATTTGTATGTGGAAAACCCAGGAAAGGGAAAAACCACAGTGGAAAGCCTACCCACAGTCAGATAATACTTCTGTAGTAAGTATGCAAATTACAATTGAGGGGCCTACACTTGCAGGAAGGCCAACAACCTAGAGCGCACTGCTCATCACAAAAAGAGTCTCACTGACTACATATAAATGTACACTACAATCTAGAGAAGCGTTGAACTACAAAATATAGCATCTCCTATGCCTGAGTACATTTCCCGTTAAGCTCAATACTAGAGGACTAAATCCTCTTAAATAAACCCAATTTGTTCTCCAATGATCGACCAAATCCTCTTCCTGAATGATATTACATTATTCGCACATTACATTCCTTGACCATGACCTCTAACAATAACCTTGATGATCTACAATGAGATGTTAACTGAATTCAATTAAATTGTGGAGGGAGATTAATTGAGATAATTGCCTATTCAATTAATTATCTTCAGACCATTTTTAGGTGTATACATTTTGCCCCTCTTTGAAGCGAGGTGTAATGACGTGTAGATTCAAAGAATAATCTCATTTTGATGATGGTATTGGTTTGATAGAATGCCCCAACTCTTGATTGCTAAATCCTAGTATAATGATGCCCCCTCGGGAGATCAATTGAGATAATTGATCTTTGGAGTTTTTACAAGATTGATATCTTGATAGATTTGATTTGATTTTTGCAATTGTGTTTGATGAAAATGCAAGTTCTTTGATTAGCTTGATTGCCTAGATCGGTAAGATTGAAAAATCTTGATTGATTTGATTCAGTCTAGTTTTAGGAAGGATTCATCCTGTATAAGAGATGATCATAACATCTAGTTTCAGGAAGGATTCATCCTGTATAAGACATGATCAGAGCATCTGGTGTTAGGAAGGATTCATCCTGTATAAGACATTGATGATCACTTCTGGTTTCAGGAAGGATACATCCTGTATAAGACATGTTAGAGTTGATTAGGTTTGATATATTTATTACATTTGATAAGATTGATTAGATAAAGAACTGATAGTTTGTTGATATCAATTGCAGAAATTTTTGGATATGCTGATGTTGGTGCATTTGAAGGAGATAGCATAATATTTTTGTTGAGTTGATAATATCTGAAGAGATATGTGTCATTCGTCTAATTGCATATACACTTTTGATCATTCTTGCGATAGATTTGACCTTGGATAAAAGGAGCTTTTGGGATCCATGCAATAATTAAATGCAAGCTAAAAATGCAAATGAAATACAATGGAATGCAATGGAATGCAAAACTATGATTGGACTAGTCACTGGATTATTTTGCATTTTTGTCATCACTGAGTTTTTTGGAATGTGGGAAGTGAGTGCAAACATAGATGGTATAATTAAACCATGATGACCCAAGCACTTATTTCTTGGATTTTGATATTGCAAGTTAACACAAGCATTGAGGTATAATTAAACCATGATGACCTGTGTGTTGTTTGCGTAAAATAGGCTATATTAACCATTGGTATATGTGAATCAGAAATGTCTTTGATGATACTTTGATGATCATGTCCTGAGACAAATTTGCACCTACTAATGATTAATTTATAGTCAACAGACAAGAAAAATGTCATGTTCCTTCTTTGTTCCTCTAGTCAGAAGACATCCTGGAGGTACTCAGAAATCATGATAGCGAAAATCAAGATAATAAAGTTGAACCAAAGTGCTGAAAGAAGTATCCAAAAGATATCATCCATTGAAAATTTGTTCAATGTGCTTAGACTGATTTTGTGATAGCTTGATAGTTGATAGTTTGATCTCATGTTCAATGTTGGATGTGTCTTAGTGTTTTTGCTTTGTAAATGTTGTCTAACTATTGTTCTACTTGTTTGATTTTTCCCCTAGCTAGGTGTAGGATTTTGCCCCAAGCCTAGAAACCAAGTTGTTATGATATACTCAATGATCCAAACCATGGTGAGAGAGTAGCTGTGATGCTTGCGTATGTACAAATGCTTCATGATGGATGCTGATAGAGGATAAATGCAAGCGGAAAAAAAATGCATGAACTAATAGATGGAAGAGCTAGCTGATAGATAGTGCTTGTTTGCCAGGTTTTCACCATCTGTATTTATTGCACTTTTTTTGATTTTTCACCATTTTTGATTTTTCTGATTTTTCACTGTTTTAGATTTTTTTGATTTTTCACTGTTTTAGATTTTTTTTGATTTTTAGACATAAAAATTCTTCAGATGCATGCTATTCATTGGTTCCTCGAGCTGATCCCCTTTCTATGTTGATAGATGATATGCTTCTGACCCAAATACTGTTGTGACTACAAATGGTCCTAACTAGTTTGGTTCAAATTTTCCTTTCTTTTCTCAATCTGCCTGATTGCATGGATTTTCCTTTAGCACTAGTTCTCTAGCTTGAAAAATTCGTGGTTTGACCCTGTGATTATAACTCCGACACATTCTTTGTTGATATACCTTTAGATGATCAAAGACATTTTGTTTTCGTTCATGTATCAATTATAACTCCTGCAGTCTAGATACTCATTGTTCTTCATCTAGGATGAGACCTTTTAGTGATACACATAGAGAGGGTATCTCTACTTTGATTGGCAATATGGCTTCTGATCCATATACAAGAGAAAAAGGTGTGGCACCTATCGGTGTGCAGATATTGGTGCAATAGGCCCATAGAGCAGGGTTTAATTGAACATGCCAATCTTTCCGAGCATCATTCACTGTCTTTTTGAGGATTTTTAGAATAGTTTTTTTAGATGCTTCTGCCTATCCATTCCCCTATGGGTAATATGGTGTGGAGAATCTGTGTTGGATTTTGAACTTCTCACATAGCTCTTATACATCCTGATTCTTGAATGGTCGCCCATTATCAGTGATAATGATCATTGGTATTCCATAGCGACAGATGATGTAGTTCAAGAAAAATGCAGCAATTTGTTTTCTTGTTATATTGATAAGAGGTACTGCCTCAATCCACTTGTGAAATATTCTGTAGCTACCAAGATGAATTTGAGTCCATTAGATGAAGAAGGATTTATCTTTCCTACTAGATCAAGACCCCATTGGTAGAAAGGCCAAGATGTTGCTAAAGCATGAAGTTCTTGTGCTGGTGCATGGATCAAATATCCATGGATCTGACATAGTTTGCATGTTCTAGCGTATGAGTTTTTTTGAAAGGGTAAGACCACTTGAATGAGTGCCACAAATGCCATTATGGACTTCATGTAAGGCCATCTCAGATTCTTCTTGTTTGAGACATATTAAGAGAGTACCGTCTAGACTTTATTTGTATCGAGTATCTGCGACAAGAGTATAATGAGAGGATTGGCGAATAAAGTTTCTCTTTTGGTTCTTTGATAGGTCAAGAGGTAAGGTGTTATCTTTTAGGTATGTGTAAGTTTGGCCATAGAGGGAAGAATTATGTCCAATACGGTGGTATATGGTTTGGGAATCCGGACAATTATAGGCCGGATAAACCAACTCTTCAACTAGGAATTCATAATGCTCTTGATTTTCCTATGTTTGTAATAGAGAAGCCAGTGTTACCATGGCATCTGCTACTTTATTATCATTTCTTGGAATATGTTCAAAAGTGATTTCGTCAAAGTATTTCTTGAAATCCTCCACCATTTTTTTGTAAGGCATGAGTTTAACATCTTTTGTTTGATAGTCATCATTGATTTGGTTGATGACAAGCTGAGAGTCTCTGAAGACCTGAAGTTGTTTGATGTTCCATTCTACAACCATTTTGATACCTGTTACCAATGCTTCATACTCTGCTATGTTATTTGTGCACGAAAATCATAATTTGTATTCTTTCAGGATTGTATGACCTTGTGGCATGATGAGTAAAATACATGCTCCTGATCCATGTTGTGTATGTGAACCGTCAAAGTATAGTTGCCATGTTTTTGTTGTGACTGTTAAGATATCTACATTGAGAAATTCAATCCTCAAAGGATGATCAGCTTGAAGTGTTGCCTCTGCTAGTTGGTCTGCAATGACTTGTCCTTTGATAGCTCTCCTGTCAACATATTCAATATCAAACTCACTTAGGATAATGATCCATTTAGCTAGTAGTTCTATTAATGTTGCCTTGCTGAGTAAATATTTGAGAGGATCGATTTTAGCTATTAACTTGATGGAGTGAGATAAGAGGTAGTGTGATAATTTTTGAGAAGCAAAAAATACTGCCAGGCATGCTTTTTCTATTGATGAATAGTTGATCTCATATCCTACTAATGTTCTGCTGATGTAGTAGATGACTCTTTCTTTTTCTTCATTATCCTTTTGTGCAAGTAGAACTCCTAGTGACATCTCTGTGATCGATACATAGAGCAATAATGGGTTTCCACGAATTGGTGACATTAGTACAGGTGGTTGCATGAGATATGCCTTGATTTTGTTGAATTAGTCTTCACATTGATCATCCCATTTGAAATGAACATTTTTATGTAATGAATGAGTAAATGGTTGACATTTATCTGCTAGCTGAGCAACAAATCTTCTAATTGACTGGAGTCTTCCTTGGAGTGATTTGAGTCAACTGATATTTTTGGGAGATGGCATTTCCATGATTGCTTTTACCTTAGTTGGATCCACTTCAATACTTCTAGCTGAAACAATGTATCCCAATAGTTTGCCTGAAGTAACACCAAAGGCACATTTCTTAGGGTTTAGTCATAGCTTGTATTGTTCTAACCTATCAAAGTTCTTTTCTAGTATCTCTATGTGTTATTCTCTATTGTATGATTTTGCTAATATGTCATCCACATAATCTTCCATGAATGTATGTATCATGTCATGAAATATAGTTGTCATAGCTCTTTGATATGTAGCACCTACATTCTTTAATCCAAAAGGCATGACGTTCCAGCAGAAAGTACCCCATGGGCATGTGAAAGTTGTCTTTTCTTGATCTTTAGTTGCTATTTTGATCTAATTGTATCCAGAGAAACCATCCATTAGAGAGAACATGGCATGTCTAGCAGTTAAATCTACAATGATGTTAATGTTAGGCAGAGGAAAATCATCCTTTGGACAAGCATTATTAAGGTCTCTGAAGTCTGTGCATATTTTGATGCTCTTATCTGGCTTTGAAATAGGAACAATGTTGGATACCCATTGAGGATAGGCCACAGGTCTGATGAATCCGACATCCAATAATTTCTTTAGTTCTACTTTGACTAGAATAGCAATATGTGGATGCATTTTTCTTAACTTCTCTTTGACTGGTTTGGGTCCTGGACTTACATTTAGGTGATGCATTATAAGCTCTGGATCTAACCCTAGCATGTTGCATATGACCAAGCGAAATTTATTTGCCTTCATTTGAAAAATTCCATATACTGTTGCATTTCTTTTTTTGATAGAGAAGTTGTTGGATGAAGAATCTTTGGTTTTTCTGTTGTGCCAATGTTAACCGCCTCTGTTGGTTCAATTAGAATGGATGACCTTTCTTGATAGTGCTCAGGTAAAGTGTCAAATCTCCCATCTTTCGGTGCCTCAAGGAGGTTTTCACCATTAGATGCATCCTTTATTTTTACTTTTTCCTAATCTAATGTTGCCAATAAATGGTTTTCAGCATTAGACTTGATATTATTTTCTTTATTTTCATTTTTACGACTAGGAGATTTGGCACCCACTTGACTCAAAGATGCATTAGTGGAATCCCTAGTGAAAGTTGTTACAGGTTTGATTGCATTAAGATATACGGATATAGCATTGTCATTTGGAAAGGTATTAATGGTGGTGTGTCCTTCATTTTCCTAATCAATAAGTTCAAGGTGTATTAGAGGTAAGGGATCATCAAGTTGTGATGTTTCAAGGGTATTAAGGGTCATGATAGATGTGTCAAAGTTTTCAATATGTAGGTCCATGTCTAGAACAATACTCTCATTAGAATGACTTCATACAAGAAAATCCTGATTGTCCTCGATTAAGTCCATGTCAGTCGAATGTGATTCTGATTGAAGTGAACTAGGTCCTAACATTTGTCCTGCATATGTGTGGACTACATCAACTTCTACATCTCCTTCAAAGCAAGTTTCTTCAGCCAAATCTTTAGAATGATAGGAATCCCATTCCCATGCATTAGAATCTATCTCACTGGCCTCTTGTAATCTATAGATTTGATCATATAGCATTTCTTCTATTATTTTTAATATATCTTGTCTTCTTTTATATTTAGCTTCTTCTAGACTGAGATTGAGTTATGTCAACCTTGTTATGAGCTCTCCTGGATCTGTACTAGGATTATGTTTGTTTTGATCAAGATTTAATGTTGCTTGAGAGGTACTTTTGGTCTATTTTTCTTGTTGATCTGAAGCTCGCTTCTTTTCCCATTTCATTGTTTGTGCTTGTTGCTCCCTTTCACTGGCATGTTGTTCTTGTATGTTCTCATATTTGTCTTGTTGTTGACTAAAAGGTGTATCTTTCGGTAAATTAACTTGTCCATACCCTATGCCTGATTTGCCTATAGCCTGCTGAGTGTAAGGTTGGATAGGTTTTGAGATACCTTCTCTTCTTTTCCCTATAGGACCTACTCTAGTGTATCCCATCTTTCTGAGGATGCTAAATCCTTTTCCATATTTTTCTGTAGGTATTCGAACATTATTGATCTTTTGTTGGACCTCTTCATCCTTGTATAGCCACTATAGCACATCTTTGTCTTCTGTTTCCCTTGATAAGGTCCCAACACTAATAAATTCTCCATCAAATATTGGAAGATGTTTTACAACTAGTTGTTGTGTAGAGTTTGATGTTTTTCCCAAGGTTTTAGCAGAGAGTGGTATTTGTGATATCGAATATTCTCCATTCCCTTGATCTTTTAACTGCATTTGTTTTTCCATACTTGATAGAATAGAGGCAAATGACTATTCCTTGGATTGTGTGTTCGAAGATGATGCCTCCCTATTATGAGGAACGATGACTTCTTGAGCTATTTTGAGATTGCTGCAATATTGAAAAGGATTTGAGTTTGTAGAGATAGTTATTTCCTCTCCATTGTATGGAAATTTTACACATTGATGGTAAGTTGATGGGACAGCTTGCAAGTCCTAGATCCATGGTCTCCCTAGGAGTATATTATATGATAAATCCAGGTCTAGAACTTGGCATGCTGTATCTTTTTGTAAAGGTCCCACTTTGATGGGTAGTATCACAATTCCTTTGGAGGAATTCTCTTCTTCATCATAGGCTTTTATAGTGATCCTTTTTTGAGCATCTACTGCATCTTTTGAATATCCTAGAGCACAAACAAGACTTAATGAATAGATATTTAGGCCAGCTCCTCCATCTATTAGGACACGTTTAACACATGTTTTATGAATGATGACTTCAATATGCAGGGCAGCATTGTGGGGATGTTGTAAAGACATGTCATCTTCTTCAGTGAATGATAAGCAGTGAGGGGTTGTGAGGTGACCCACCATGGTTTGGAATTGATCAATATCAAGATCTTTGGATACGGTGGTATCTACTAATGCTTGTTCAAGAATTTCCTTGTGTGCGGGTGAAAGTTTCAAAAGTTCCAAGATGGATGTTTGCGTAGGTGTTTTCTACAATTGTTCCACTAGATTGTATTGTTTTGTTGTGTATGATGTGTTTGTTGTAGGACCTAACAAAATATCTTTGGCTTTGCTTCTTGTTATAGCCTGAGCATGTTCTTGATTTTGTTTTTCTTTAACTACAATCACATTCACCACATTATCATATGTATGAGCATAGTTTACCTTTACTTTACCCTTACCATTGTTTGTTACTAATGATTCACCTTTCTCATAGTTGGGAAGAGGAGTCTTAAAAGCTGTTAAGATTCATTTGTTGTATGTCCATCAACCGTTATTACTCATTTGTCAATCAAATCTTGTATGACATGTCTTAACTTTTGACAATTATCTGTGAGATGCCCTTTGTTTTGATGGAAATCATAATATTAATGATCATTCCACCAGTGTGGTTTTATTGGAGGTTCATAGTTCCTTTCTTTTGGTAAAGAAATCAATTTGTTAGCGATAAGTGTTTTTAATGCTGACCCCAGGGGTTCACCAATGTCTATAAATTGTCTTTGAAAGAATGTTTTGATAGTTGCTCTTTGGTGATTATTATTTTGTTGTGCCACTGCCGAGTGAGTAGATAAATTGAAAACCGGTTGTTTTGGTTTTACATTATTGTTATCTACTATTCCATTGTTAACTACATTTTGATTTCTATTCCAAAATTTTGGCTTGTCATTATGATTGTTGTTATTGTTGTGGTTAGGAGGATAGACTCCTTTGTATACTTTTAATTCACCTTTCTTTATCATGGCTTCTTCCATTCTGATTCCATTATCAACTATTTTTCCAAAACTTTGATTTCCTTGCATTTTCAAGTGATAACTCATTTGATCGTTTAATTTGTCAATAAATATGTCCATTTTCTCATACTATGGCACGGTACGAGGATATTGTGAAGTTAGATGTCTCCATCATTGTAGGAATGTCAAGAATAATTCTCCAGCTTTTTGTTTAGCGTTACATAGGTCTAACATTGTCACTTCAGGTTGTATGTTATACGAGTATTGCGAAACAAATTTATCTACCAATTCTGAAAATGGTCTAATTCCAGGTGGCAGTTTAGAAAACCATTCCATGGCTAGCCCCGTTAAGCTTTTCAGAAATAGTCTCATTAAGTATGTATCCTCATGTGAAAACTCCATACTCATTGTGCAAAACTCTCTTATGTGATCTTGAGGGTCAGTGCTTCCATCATATTTCTCATATCTGGGAGTTTCAAATCCTATAGGAAATGTTATCATGTTTAAATTTTATTTGAATGGATAGGGGCAAATTTCTTGGAGTGAGTATCGCCTAACATTTCCTTTTTGCATGTCTTGAATTTGCGTTTGCATCATTTTTAGTTGTTGTGTGAGGGTTGTGATAGGATTATCAACATGATTTGTTCTCACATAACCATGATTTTGTATTCTAGGAGGATCTAGATCTCTTCTTGGTTCATCTCTAGTCTTTCTTGTATCATTAGTGGGTTGAAGGTTATTTAGGATTTCTACTTCATCTCTTTAGGGGATGTAAGTCTCGTCATTGGTTTTAGTGTTACGAGGACTTGACATGTCATTCATTTTGAGACCAAAGATGTCTTCATATGGTTCGTTAATAGGAAGATGATCACTTTTCTTTTGTGTTAATTTGTTTACATCAAAGTCTTGAGGGAGTGTAGCACTAGATTTTGCTAACATTAGAAAATATTTCTCTTTTTCTTCCTCCAACAATTTTCACATAAATTTGTTGAATTGAGGGTCCTTTTTGATGTCTCAGATATTTTGTTCTGTTATTTCTCCTTCCACTTGTATTTCCTCTTCATGTTCCATGATTCTAGTTGTTTCTAATGTTTCGATTTTGGTCTCTGCAATTTTTCGTCTTTGAGATCAAGTTAAGATGGGCATACATGTGATGATTTAAGCACAGAATAATAGACACCGGGTGTTTATGTTTACTGCAACTTGACCAGACAGAAATGACAACTCTGAAAAAGGTATGCTAGACTCAGCTATGGACTGAAATATGTAGAGTTTCACATGACATAAGACTTAGGTATGGACGAAACAAGATATGGGTTTGTATGACAGAATAGAATTTTTCATGTAAATAGCAGCAACTCGTACGGCATAACTTTCTGAACCATACGAAAGACTAGATGTGTCATACCCAAACTTTTGGGCACAAACGGAATAATTTTTTTTTTTTAAAATACTTAACCTAGTACAACTAACTTACTAAAATAATGCAAAACAAGTTTAGTCTTAACTATGTTTGAGTAAATCTAACAGCTAAATCAATTAGGAGGAAAATAATCTACGTTAAAAGTAGGATAATAATTCTCCCAAAGGAATTATTAATATTTCCCGATTAATAAATAATTAAACTCACTTAACAAAAATCTCTAATTAATTGATAAGAGATATTATAAATCTCAAATAGTCCTTTATTTGCCTAGGGTCTAAATTAATCTGCCCTAGCTCTTGGATTAAATAAACCTATAAGACAATATTACCATTAATTAAAATGCCTAATAAATTCAATTTAAAGGGGCCATCTTGACTTACAAATAAATCACTATACTCCCTAAAGGTCAATCTCCAAAGAATCTAAATTTAATGCATCAAAATAAAAATATGTGCTTAAATCTATTAATCTAAAAATTAGACATTATTTGTTCATATAAAAATGTAGAAACAAATATGCATATATAAATATATATAACTATAGGTGAATGTGTACCTAGCATATATATACTTATATATAGGAAAGATGGAAAGTTCTATATTAAAACACAAAAAGAACCAACATATTTTATTAAGTTGAATGGGGGAAACCCTATTCAAAATTTGAATGGGTATTCCCCCCACTTATTTCTATTTTCTTTTTTTTTTTTTAATCCTTTTTAAAAAAAGTTCTAAAAAGACTCTATACTAACCCTAGTCTTTTTTTTTTTTTAATTTACAACCCCACACACATTCTTTGTTTTATAATTTTATATGTGTTTTGCCCTAACATGAAAATTGGGTTAGGGCTTTGTGTACGTGTGTGTTTTCTCTTTTTTTTTTTTTTTGTGTGTGTGTGTGCAGGTGTGAAGGTCGGCGGCCATGGGAGAGATGTCGAAATGCATCACAAGGCGGGGCCGAGTTTGTGCACAGGGCTGAGGTCGAGCGTCCACATTTTTAAGAGGGAGAGGGGAGCAACAGCTTCTCGTGGGGGCTCCCTATAGGGACGGCCGCAGCCGTGCCTGCAGGTCGCGGCCCGTAGAGGCAGCTAAGGTTGCCACTACGATACGCGGCCTATAGACCGGCTGCGCCACCGCTGCGGGGCTCCGCCCACAGGGGGAAGCCGAGGCTTCCCTGTCTGTGGGTTGCGGCCCACAGAGGCAGCTGCAGCTGCCACCCACAGTGCAGGGGGGGCCTCCTTGCCCTTGCCTGCATGAAACTTCCGCAAGGCCGAGAAGGGTAAGCATAGCCCTTTGTTTTTTTTAAATTTTTTTTTTTGTTTAAAATTAATAAATTCAAATTTATATATATATATTTTAAGGAGGTAATATATATATATGTGTGTGTGTGTGTGTGTGTGTGTGTATTTTATATGTATAAACACACATAAACTTTCAGTTTATTTATTTATTTATTTTCTTTTTAGCTTAATAAAATATGCAGGATATTAATAAAGAAAACTAGCAGCAAGAAATATATGAGGAGGCCCCTTTTTTTTTGAAAGATTTAAAATGTATAAAAAGGGACCTAGAGATAAACTATATTTTCATTTCTTAAGACAAATCTAAAAACTATTCCTTTTTAATTAAATCACAAACAACAAGCTAGTAGATTTTTTTTTATAAAGCATTACACTCCTTTTTTTTTTTTCTAATGCTAACTTTTGGGAGTAGATGACTTCTTAATACTAAATACATTTTCTGCAGTGAATAAATGACAAAATGCAATAATCTTTTTTTTTTTTGACAGCAAGCTCTAATTTATATATTTTTCTTTTGCAAAACTAGTATGCTAACTTTAGAATGTATCACTAATTAGTTTCATTTTCCTACAATTTATTTAAATGACAGAAGTAATAAACAATAGCTACAACTAAA
Source organism: Cryptomeria japonica (assembly GCF_030272615.1). NCBI lineage: Eukaryota > Viridiplantae > Streptophyta > Pinopsida > Cupressales > Cupressaceae > Cryptomeria > Cryptomeria japonica. The sequence goes on from NC_081411.1 coordinate 531,679,724, forward strand.
TTAGGTTAGGAAACATTTAAAAGAACAACTTAAAGTAAAATATATTAAAAACTATTCCACTAAATTTATAGTTGTATTTAACATCTTAGTCTATGTGCATGTTATTCCTTTTTTTTCATAAGTTTACTTACATAAGGAAATAAATGAACTCTACACTAAAACAAAATTAATGCAAATAAATTTATCTTTTCTTTTTGTAAATGAGGGTTTTAATACAAGCTCATATATTTCATCCTTTTTTTGCAAAACTAACCAAATAGAAGAAATACATTGCTTTAAGCATATTAAAATATAAAGTAAATATTATTACAAATGGGTTTGAAAACCCTACTAGATTCTCCTTTCCATTGAGTGAGAATTATAAATAAAATACAACATTTCTTTACTTTTGGAAAAATAAATACATCATTGGCTTTTTCTTTACAAGCTACACTAATAAGTACCATTTTTTTTTTGAATATTTTCTGCAACATAAAAATAGCAACTAATTTCTTCTTCTTTTCTTTCCCATCCCAAGCAACCTGCAAATAGAATACAAACTTGACCATGGAGAGTTCACCTCCCAGCCTAGGCTTACTAGAAGCCACCCCCGAGCTTGGAGAACCAAGCACTAGACGGGTCACAAATAAACAACCACAACAAACAAAGGGCAAAAATTCAACATACATTTTCCTAACCCAAGCTACACTTTCACCACAACTTGTGATGATTTTTCCATGGGTGGAAGTGGACCAAATACCATTAGAGAGACTGCAAGCATGGAACAACTCAAGCCACCTCATGGAAATCAAAATACAACAAATACATTTCCCTACCCTTATGCCCCCCAAAGGCATATAAGCAATATCTTCTCCCCTTATGACCCCCAAATGCATACACAAGGATATGTAGCAAAGGTCACAAAGAACACCCTTGAGATCACTCTCCATTAGGAGAGCCTCTCACCCAAGGCTATCATACTTCTTCCACCCCAAGGGCATCCTACTCTCCCAAGAGTAGAAGGCCTTGGACACTCCCAATACAAGAATACATAAAAAGAAACAAAGGAAGGAAAATTACATCTTTCTTCTACAAAGCAAAATACATATACACATCTTTTTCATACAAGCATTTTCCAAACAAACATATACAACATAAGTAAAAAGAAGTAAAAACCACCCTTAATCTGCCAAAAGGTATGATAGACTTAGTTGGCGATGAGCAGCCCAAATCCACACAAACTCTTCACCAACACTCCACCAAAAATTCTATCCTACAACTATTCTTTCAAAAATTGCATAATCTCCAACAATGGAGAGTGGGTGATTACGCACTAAGTCCCTAATCCTTTCCTAAGAAGGCCTCTCTCACTCTTCCCAACCCCTTGGGTAAAGTGAGAGTTCCCATTGGTTGTTCTTCCCAACCACTTACATGTTGCTAAAACTGGAAAGGGAAAAGGTGAGAGAGGATGGGGAAGAGAGTTTGACACCAAAAGGGAAGGTTGTCTATCCTAGGAGGAACCTTCTAAGTTGATTTTTCGCTCACCTTGGGAAAACCACTTTTTGAGGTGACTAAACAGTCACATGGGAGTAGTCACATGTATAAAAATACCCCTAACCCATAGGTATACCGTTTGGACCTTTGGAAAAGCCCTAAAACTAACCCTAGGAGTCCATTTGACCCCTTAGAAACCCAACTGAAGTTAACCTACGGGTCAAACCTGAGTTGACCACTCCCAAGACTCCCCTACCCAAGGAAAATTTGGGACCACACTCATGTGTTTGAATGGATTTGGTAGAAACAAAACTCCCTCCAAGAGACAAGTCAAAATCAATGACACTAATCAGCACATATGTCAAGTGACAAAATAAAATACAATATAAAAATCACACATGGAATTTGTCTCTTGTAGGATTACACATATACATAAAATCAATTTAACACTCATGCATCATTTACTTTCACAAATAAAATACAATACAAATGGGGTGTTGTCTCACCAAATAGACAACCCCTGGCATTACAAACGTACATAGGTCTAGGTTTGGTTCTCCATATTATTTCCATGGTCACATGGATAATTTTCCTGCGCATCTCAATTAACACTAGTAATTCCAAATAATTACAATTATATAATTAAACACATGAATTCCTTTACACATCAAACACTCATACAATTGACAATAATAAATCAATATCTCATATATTCCAACTCGATTCCACATAAGCAATTATCAGAATCCTCAAAATTGAACCATTCATATTATAAGCATCCTATTTCTATCATCAAAATGAAGTCCTACAAATCTAATAATGACATTCATCATTTCAAAGTAATTCTATTCTAGCAACATATAAAGTTTCATATTCATAATGCATAAAATGAAGCATCAATATACGTCAATGTGATCCAAATCATGGAATCATATAAGTTCTAAATCCATAATGCATAAAATAAAGCATCCATAATAGTCTCAATATGAAAATAATAGAAATGTTAGGATGAGTCGGGATAGGGCCTCACACCCTCGCCCTCTAGGCATGAACTTCCTCTTGGAGTTCATCAAAAAGGTGGGGGTACTATGATCTCATACATGCTGCATCCTCCCATGAGGCTATAACCTCATCATAGCAATCCCATTGGACCCTAACCTAGTCCAGATCTCAACCTTGAAGGCCCAGCGTCCGGCATGCCAAAATGCGAATGGGCTCCAAACCTAGCTGCCCGTCCGACTCGACCTGCAAGGCATCCCAATCTAGAATATGAGACTCATCATAGATATACTTCCTCAAAACTGAAACATGAAACACATCATGGATGCGTGATAGGCTAGGTGGCAATGCTAAATGGTAGGCATTTGGTCCTATCCTCTCAAAGATCTCAAATGGTCCTACAAATCGAGGTGCGAGCTTAGACCCCTTTCCATAATGGATTGGACTCTTATGCAGTCGCACTATCAAGAAGACTCTGTCTCCAACCAAGTAGCTACGATCTATCCTCTTCACATCAGCATATTTCTTCTGTCTATCCTGTGCCTCTCTAAGACGCTGCCTAATCAAATCCACCTGCTGCTCCGTATCCTGAACTATCTTAGGACCAATAGCAACTCTGTCCTCTAAGCGGTCCCAACTCAATGGTGTCCTACAAGGTCTACCATATAATGCCTGATAGGGTGGCATCCCCAAAGATGTGTGATGCCCATTGTTATAGGCAAAATCCACTAAGGGAAGGTACTCTTCCCATCTAGTCTGATGATCCATGACGTACATGTGAAGCATATCCTCTAACACTTCATTAACCTTCTTTGTCTGGCCATCCATTTCCAGATGATAGGTTGTACTAAAATTGAGCTTGGTGCCCATTGCTGCCTGCAATGCCTTCCAAAAGGAAGAAGTGAAGAGGGAATCCCTATCAGAAATGATTTTGCATGGAGTGCCATGAAGTCTGACAATGTCTTGCAAAAACACCTATGCTACTATTGGCACTGTGAAGGTGGTACGAACTGGTGAAAAGTGGGCCACTTTGGTCAACTTGTCAACTGTCACCAAGATGGCATCATGGCGACGAGATTACATAGGGAGACCAATGATGAAATCCATGGATATAGTATCCCACTTCCACTCTGGTATAGCATGAGATTGGAGCAACCCACCTAGATGGTGGTGCTCCGCCTTGACTCTTTGACACTTGAGGCATCGGGCTACCAACTCAGCAATAAGCTGCTGCATTCCTGGCCAATGGTACAACTCCCTCAAGTCTGCATGCATCTTCTTAACCCCAAGATGTGCTGCATAAGGAGCTCTATGAGCCTCTGTGATAATGAACTCCCGCAATCCCCTGAAAGAAGGTACATAAATGCACCCTCTATGGCGTAATAATCCATCGAACTCTAAGGAATAATCCACATATTTCCCTTCTAAAGTTTCCTGAGATCATATAGCTTGGCAAACCTCTAAATACCATCCATCCTTTGGCAACTTCTGCATTATCCGATCTCTCAAATCCATGCCCATAGATATAGTGTATACCTCATGACGTCTCCTACTCAAAGCATCTACAACTACGTTTTCTTTCCCTTTGATGTAGTGAACATCAAAATCATACTCACACAAGAATTCCATCCATCTCCTCTAGCGCGCATTAAGATTTGGCTGAGTGAATATGTACTGAAGGCTCTGATGGTCTGAGTGTAACTCAAAATGATGACCCAAAAGGAAATGTCTCCACCTCACAAGTGCATGCACTACTGCTGCAAGCTCAAAGTCATGAGTAGGGTAATTAAGCTCATGAGTCTTAAGTTTCCTAGACTCAAAAGCTATAGCTCTGCCATCCTACATAAGGACTACTCCTAAACCCTCTAGGGAAGCATCTGTGCAAACCATGAAGTTAGCTGAGGGATCTAGCACTACAAGGATAGGTGCGCTAGTAAGTGCTTTCTTAAGTTCCTGAAAGGCCTTCTTGCACTTCTCCGTCCACTCAAATTTCTTCCCTTTATGCTGAAGAGAAGTAATAGGATGAGCAACTCTAGAGAATCCCTCAACAAAATGTTGATAATAACCTGCTAAGCCCATGAAGCTCCTGACCTTTGTCACACTGGTTGGCACTGGCCAATCCATAATGGCTCTGAACTTTGATGGGTCTTCTGAGATCCCATCACCAGATATAACATGACCAAGGTACTTGACTTCTATTCTAAAGAAAGCACACTTTGACAAACTGCCATACAACTGATTATCCCTCAAACATTGCAAAACCCGTCTCAAGTGCTCCTCATGCTCCTCCTCATTCTGTGAATATATCAATATGTTGTCGAGAAACACAATCACAAAACGGTCAAGGAATGTGTGGAATACTTCATTCATGAGACTCATGAAAATAGCTGGGGCATTCGTGAGACCAAATGGAACCACAGTGAACTCATAGTGGCCATATCTAGTGCAAAATGCAGTCTTGTGGATATCGCTATCCACTATCCTCAACTAATGGTACCCTGACTTGAGATCAATTTTGGAAAATACTTTGGCACCCTGAAGTTGTTCAAATAAATCATCGATCCTAGGCAAAGGATATCGGTTCTTGATGGTTACTTTGTTCAACTGACAGTAATCCATGCATAATCGGAGAGATCCATCCTTCTTCATGAAGATGACTAGTGCACCCCAAGGGGATACACTAGGACAAATGTGGCCTTTCTCTAGAAGTTCCTCAAGCTATATCTTGAGCTCATTAAGCTCATTTGTGGTCATCCTATATGGTGCCCTTGAAACTGGCTCAGCTCCTTGAACAAGGTCTATATGAAAATCAATCTCTCTACGGGGTGGCATACTAGGTAACTCTGAAGGAAATACGTCTAAAAATCCCTTAAGGATAGGATGGTCATCAATAGATGGTTCCTTTTCTTCTTCTTCTTCTCTATCACTAATGGTGATGGCAAATAACTAGCATCCCTTTTGCATGCTCTGCTTAAGCTGCATGGTGGAGATCATACGAAGAGACATGGGCCTCTGAATTCCAGTGATTACTATGGGAGAACCATGATCATCCTCATACTCGATCCTTTTTAGGTGACAATCCATCTTGGCTCTATGGGCATAAAGCCAATCCATGCCAAGTACGATGCCATATGACCCAAGTGGTGTAACTCTAAGGTCTACTAAGGTTGTGGTATTAGCAATTTGAAGCTGACATCCCCTAGCCTCTGATTCCACTGACACTCTAGCCCTTGAAGCTAATTCCACTTCCCAACTGACCTCTTGTCTAATTGCCACTAGCCTGCAATGCTCCACAACCAATGGAGATATAAAAAAGTCAGTAGCTCCTGAATCAAATAAAATAGATACACTGCTACCTTTGATCATACCTTGAACCTCAATAACCATGGCTTGATGCTCTACCTGGCGGTTGTCAACCGCTAGGAAGACCCTATGGGACTTGCCCATATCCCCAACTGTCGGCTCTGATGCTGCCATCCTCTGACTGCCTACCATCTGACCCTGAGGACACTCTCTTGCCATGTGTCCCATGGCTCCACATGTGAAGCAAGTGCCACATTCCTGAAACTGCACTCCCTGTGGTCTGGAGAAAGACTATCCCCTTGTCCTACTAGAACCACTGTACCCACCCCTAGAGGACTGCTGAGTCCTTGCTGGGGGTGTGTAAGGAGCCTGAAATCTCTAATCTTGCCTCTGACCCTGCGACTGCCACTACTTGGGCTTCACACCCTGCTGACTCTGCAGAGGCCTTTTCCTCTAGTTTTGTTGTGACTGCTATGGAGGAGGGGGTTTGGAGAACCCTGATGTGTGTCTATTGTTACCCTTCCAATGGGGTTTCTGAAACCTGTAAGTCTGGGGTGTAGGGTTATGGTTCTAGAACTGGTCCCTTGAGTCCTGGGGTCTGACTTGAATCTCCTCTACTATCAAGGCCTTCTCCATGGTAACCCGAAGGCTTCCTGGAGTGGCCATCCTTACCGGTCCTGCTATGCTGGTATTCAACCCTCTAATAAATCAGTTGACAAGAAGCTTCTCATCTTTCAGGTAGTCTATGTATGGTAAGAGTTTGAAGAACTTTGTTCTCATACTGGGTCATTGAAAGACCCTTCTGCTAGAGGTCATGGAACTCATCCACCCTACGCTATCTGTAATGCTCTAATAAGTACCTCTCCCTGAATCTCTCTATGAAAATCTCCCAAGTGAGAGTATCTATCACTAAGCCACACTTATATTCCTCTTGTCTCCACCATGTGGAGGTTGTTCCTCACAATAGGTGGACTGCTGCACGTGCTTTTAGATTGCTCTCATAAGAGCACAATGCAAAGCACCTATCTAGGCTCAAAAGCCATGCCTCTGCTTCTACCCCGTCGGTAGATCCCCCAAAAGATGGTGGCTAAAGATGCATAACCTCTCTGATTAGATCCCCTGGATCCCGACGTGCCCTCTCATAATACACTGGTGCTACTACTGGAGGTGGTACTGGTAGGTGAATGGACTCAGGCTCATGCCCAACCTGAGTCTCTACGGGATTAGGAGGTGGACTCCTACTCTGTTCCCGTTCTACTATTCTACAGCTCCCTGAGTCTTGGTTCTCAACATTATGATCTACTGCTGGAAGCCTATCCTGAACTATGCCAATCAGGTTCAATAGAGCTACCAAGATGTCTCGGTTCGGGTCAACTGGCCGTTCGGGAGGAGCTTTTGGGTTCACTTCCGGAGCCGATTCCTCCCTATCGACCTCTTCACGTGCCATGTGTTCACGCCTAGGGCCTCTACCACGTTTGCGAGCTTGTCGCGTAGTTAGAGGCATCCTTATATGAAAATAAAATAAAACGAAATAGATAAATATTTTGGAGAGAAATTTAACTAATTAAAAATAAATATATATATAAAAAAAAAAAAATATATATAATTTAATTAATTAAATAATTAAAGCGAAACGTAATGGAGAAAGGTTCCTAGTGTTGGAAACCTTGCTCTGATACCAAAATGTCATGCCCAAACTTTTGGGCACAAACGAAATAATTTTTTTTTTTTAAATACTTAACCTAGTACAACTAACTTACTAAAATAATGCAAAACAAGTTTAGTCTTAACTATGTTTGAGTAAATCTAACAGCTAAATCAATTAGGTAGAAAATAATCTATGGTAAAAGTGGGATAATATTTCTCCCCAAGGAATTATTAATATTCCCCGATTAATAAATAATTAAACTCACTTAACACAAATCTCTAATTAATTGATAAGAGATATTATAAATCTTAAATAGTCCTTTATTTGCCTAGGGTCTAAATTAATCTGCCCTAGCTCTTGGATTAAATAAACCTATAAGACAATATTACCATTAATTAAAATGCCTAATAAATTCAATTTAAAGGGGCCATCTTGACTTACAAATAAATCACTATACTCCCTAAAAGTCAATCTCCAAAGAATCTAAATTTAATGCACCAAAATAAAAATATGTGCTTAAATCTATTAATCTAAAAATTAGACATTATTTGTTCATATAAAAATGTAGAAACAAATATGCATATATAAATATATATAACTATAGGTGAATGTGTACCTAGCATATATATTTATATATAGGAAAGATGGAAAGTTCTATATTAAAACACAAAAAGAACCAACATATTTTATTAAGTTGAATGGGGGAAACCCTATTCAAAATTTGAATGGGTATTCCCCCCACTTATTTCTATTTTTTTTTTTTTTATCCTTTTAAAAAAAAGTTCTAAAAAGACTCTACTAACCCTAGTCTTCTTTTTTTTTTAATTTACAACCCCACACACATTCTTTGTTTTATAATTTTATATGTGTTTTGTCCTAACCCAAAAATTGGGTTAGGGCTTTGTGTATGTGTGTGTTTCCTCTTTTTTTTTTTTTTTGGTGTGTGTGTAGATGTGAAGGTCGGCGGCCATGGGAGAGACGTCAGAATGCATCACAGGGCGGGGCCGAGTTTGTGCGCAGGGCTGAGGTCGAGCATCCGCATTTTTAAGAGGGAGAGGGGAGCAGAGAAGGGGAGCAGCATCCCACGGGGGCTCCCTGCAGGGACGGCCGCAGCCATGCCTACGGGTCATGGCCCGCAGAGGCGGCCAAGGCCGCCACTGTGGTACGCGGCCCGTAGACTAGCTGCGCCGTCGCTGTGAGGCGCCGCCCATAGGGGGGAGCCGAGGCTTTCCCATCTGTGGGTTACAGCCCAGAGAGGCAGCTACGGCCACCACTGGGGGTCGCCACCCATAGTTCGGGGGGCGCCTCCCTGCCCTCGCTTGCATGAAACTTCCGCAAGGCCAAGGGGGGTGAGCACAGCCCTTTGTTTTTTTTTTTTTTAATTTTTTTTTGGTTTAAAATTAATAAAATTCAAATATATATATATATATATATATTAAGGAGGTATATATATATGTATATATGTATATATATGTATGTATGTATGTACATACATACATACATACATACATACATACATACATACATATACATACATATACATATATATATATATATATATATATATATATATATATATATATATATATATATATATATATATATATATATATATATATATATATATATATATATATATATCAACACACATAAACTTTCAGCTTAATTATCTATTTCTTTTCTTTTCAGCTTAATAAAATATGCAGGATATTAATAAAGAAAATTAGCAGCAAGAAATATATGAGGAGGCCCCTTTTTTTATTGCAAGATTTAAAATGTATAAAAAGGGACCTAGAGATAAACTATATTTTTATTTCTTAAGACAAATCTGAAAACTATTCCTTTTTAATTAAATCATAGATAGCAAGCTAGTAGAATTTTTTTTATAAAGCATTACACTCCTCTTTTTTTTATCTAATGCTAACTTTTGGGAGTAGATGACTTCTTAATACTAAATACATTTTCTACAGTGAATAAATGACAGAATGCAGTAATCTTTTTTTTTTTGACAGCAAGCTCTAATTTATATATTTTTCTTTTGCAAAACTAGTATGCTAACTTTTGAATGTATCACTAATTAGTTTCATTTTCCTGCAATTTATTTAAATGACAGAAGTAATAAACTATAGCTGCAACTAGATTAGGCTAGGAAACATTTAAAAGAACAACTTAAAGTAAAATATATTAAAAACTATTCCACTAAATTTATAGTTGTATTTAACATCTTAATCTATGTGCATGTTATTCCTTTTTTTTCATAAGTTTACTTACATAAGGAAATAAATGAACTCTACACTAAAACAACATGACTGCAAACAAATTTATCTTTTCTTTTTGTAAATGAGGGTTTTAATACAAGCTCATATATTTCATCCTTTTTTTGCAAAACTAACCAAATAGAAGAAATACATTTCTTTAAGCATATTAAAATACAAAGTAAATATTATTACAAATGGGTTTGAAAACCCTACTAGAATTCTCCTTTCCATTGAGTGAGAACTATGAATAAAATACAACATTTCTTTACTTTTGGAAAAATAAATACATCATTGGTTTTTTCTTTACAAGCTACAATAATAAGTACAATTTTTTTTTTGAATATTTTCTACAACATAAAAATAGCATCTAATTTCTTCTTCTTTTCTTTCCCATCCCAATCAACCTGCAAATAGAATACAAACTTGACCATGGAGAGCTCACCTCCCAGCCTAGGCTTACTAGAAGCCACCCCTGAGCTTAGAGAACCAAGCACTAGACGGGTCACAAACAAACAACCACAACAAACAAAGGGCAAACATTCAACATACATTTTCCCAACCCAAGCTACACTTTCACCACAACTTGTGATGATTTTTCCACGGGTGGAAGTGGACCAAATACCATTGGGGAGACTACAAGCATGGAACAACTCAAGCCACCTCATGGCAATAAAAATACAACAAATACATCTCCCCACCATTATGCCCTCCAAAGGCATATAAGCCATATCTTCTCCCCTTATGACCCCCAAATGCATACACAAGGCTATGCAACAAGGGTCACAAAGAACACCCTTGAGATCACTCTCCATTAGGAGAGCCTCTCACCCAAGGCTGTCATACTTCTTCCACCCCAAGGGCATCCTACTCTCCCAAGAGTAGAAGGTCTTGGACACTCCCAATACAAGAATACATAAAAAGAAACAAAGGAAGGAAAATTACATCTTTCTTCTACAAAGCAAAATACATATACATATCTTTTTCATACAAGCATTTTTCCAAACAAACATATACAACATAACTAAAAAGAAGTAAAAACCAACCTTAATCTACCAAAAGGTATGATAGACTTAGTTGGCGATTAGTAGCCCAAATCCACACAAACTCTTCACCAACACTCCACCAAAAATTCTATCCTACAACTATTCTTTCAAAAATTGCATAATCTCCAACAATGGAGAGTGGGTGATTACTCACTAAGTCCCTAATCCTTGCCTAAGAAGGCCTCTCTCACTCTTCCCAACCCCTTGGGTAAAGTGAGAGTTCCCATTGGTTGTTCTTCCCAACCTCTTACATGTTGCTAAAACTGGAAAGGGAAAAGGTAAGAGAGGATGGGGAAGAGAGTCTGACACCAAAAGGGAAGGTTGTCTATCCTAGGAGGAACCTTCTAAGTTGAATTTTCTCTCACCTTGGGAAAACCACCTTTTTTAGGTGACTAAACAGTCACATGCGAGTAGTCACATGTTTAAAAATACCCCTAACCCATAGGTATACCCTTTGGACCTTTGGAAAAGCCCTAAAATTGACCCTAGGAGTCCATTTGACACCTTAGAAACCCAACTGAAGTTAACCTACGGGTCAAACCTGAGTTGACCACTCCCAAGACTCCCTACCCAAGGCAAATTTGGGACCACACTCATATGTTTGAATGGCTTTGGTAGAAACAAAACTCCCTCCAAGAGACAAGTCAAAATCAATGACACTAATCAGCACATGTGTCAAGTGACACAATAAAATACAATATAAAAATCACACATAGAATTTGTCTCTTGTAGGATTACACAAATTAATAAAATCAATTTAACACACATGCATCATTTACTTTCACAAATAAAATACAATACAAACGGGGTGTTGTCTCTCCAAATAGACAACCCCTAGCATTACAAACGTACATAGGTCTAGGTTTGGTTCTCCATATTATTTCCATGGTCACATGGATAATTTTCCTACGCATCTCAATTAACAAATTAGTAATTCCAAATAATCACAATTATATAATTAAACACATGAATTCTACTACACATCAAACACTCATACAATTGACAATAATAAATCAATATCTCATATATTCCAACTCGATTCCATATAAGCAATTATCATAATCCTCAAAATTGAACCATTCATATTATAAGCATCATATTTCTATCATCAAAATGAAGTCCTACAAATCCAATAATGATATTCATCATTTCAAAGTAATTCTATTCTAGCAACATATAAAGTTTCATATTCATAATGCATAAAATGAAGCATCAATATACGTCAATGTGATCCAAATCATGGAATCATATAAGTTTGAAATCCATAATGCATAAAATAAAGCATCCATAATAGTCTCAATATGAAAGTAACAGAAATATCAGGATGAGTCGGGGTAGGGCCTCACAAGATGACTCATATGACACACTTTAATGAACCATACGACAAATCAGAAAATTTTCTTTGAAAGAGTAGAGACTCGTACGACATAACTTTATGAACCATACAACAAACTAGATGACTCGTACAACAGACAATGTTGTGTAGTACGACTAAAGATTTTCTGCAAATAGATTCATACAACAGTAATCCTAACTCGTACGACAAATAACCTGACTCGTACGACACATAATAGGGTAGAGATAAAAAAATGTTTGTTTTCCCAAATTTGGATTTGTGAGTTTTGGTGTCTTGTTTGTGTTTTCCAGTTTGAAATGTCTGATTTGTCAATTTTAGGGATGAATACACAACAAACACGCGATATGATAATTGACTCCAAGCATGCTAAACCCTAAGGAAGTTGGCTGAGAATGAAAACCTTTGCTTGCTGACTTAGGTACACACCCAATAACTAATCAGAATATGACCACTGAGGATCATGCAATAGATTCTCAACACCGTATTATCCAACTCCAAACGCTAATGGGGGCACAATATGGCAAGTGTCTTGGGAGAGTTACTATCTCCCTTGCACAAAGATTATCACCCTTTCGGAGGTGAATCGGGTAGCTTCTATTTTAACTTGGAATTAGTAAGGGACCCATTCGGCACGTCGAGGTATAAACTCAATTAAGAGGTCTCCCAGCCTTGAAAACCAAGGTTTGATATACCCAAAGGTACGAAGGAGAGCTATTCCCGAGCACTGCCGCTACTTTGATTTTCATCAAAAACATATTTATTTTATAATGGGTTGGATTACTTGGTGTTAGTCATTCCCACTTAGGTCATTCCCCTCTCACTGACCTTAATAGCTAAGAGTTATTAACTCCTCGGGAGGGTAGACCTGCTAAAGAGATGCACTAATGAAATAAAAGATGAGTCTAGCTTTCTGATCACCTAAGAAAGGTGAGAGCATACTCGCCTATCATCAAAACATGAAATACATGATTGTTCATTTTTAGCCCAAGATCAAATGTGCCTAAAAATCTTAAGGAATACTCAAAGTTTTTTGCTGAATCCTTAGGCAACCTGCAAAATAGATCCATTAGTAGTCATGATTGTTTTGAATTTTGTCTTTGACAAGAGTATCTTTGACAAACATATCTGCAGAAAATCGTTAGGCTGCCAAAAAAAAATACCATAGACCAGTCAAGGTTAGTGTTAGAAAATCTCAAATTAAAATTAAAAAAACCGTAACTTGCAGTTTGTTAAAATTCACAGAAACGGAGACTCGGATGACACAAATTTGCAGTCAGCATGATAGAGGATTAAACTTCGCACAAAGAGCAAAATAGATTCGTACAAGATAGAATCAACCTAGTACGAGTAAATAATATTCAAAGCAAAAACTCATACGAAAAGTATTTAGCTACAGTAAGATAATGAAAGGAAACTCGTATGACACAGAATTAGCTAGTACGATAGAGGATTAAGTTTGTACGAGACAAAATGGACTTAGTTAAGAATTCATATAACAAAAAATTATAACTTGTATGATAAGATAGTTAGCTCGTATGACACAGGATCGAGTGTCGTACGGGACTCAAAGGTAGCTCATACAAGCTGGAAAATCAACTCGTACGACATTCTGATTCTGGCCAGCAGAGAAGCTGTTTGATGAAGTTGAAAATGATGATTTCTGCCCTATGATGAAGTGTACTTGTACCTACAACCACAATGCACTCAATAAATCATTACAAGCAATGGTTAGCAAATTGAAACAATGAAAGATAAAACCATTAACTAATCAACTTATTGCCTCCTATTAAATGCGAGTGTGGATTTTGCTCTCAGATCTTAGTATGCAATTTCTAGTGACTTGACTACACTTAGATGGAGGGTTTGAATGATTATGCATGATTTAGCATGATAGCATGATTAAGCTATATGAATTCATGATTATCCTAGCATGATTAAGCTAAGATTCAAACCAAAATGATAACATTGCTAAACTAATGAATTATAAGCTAGATGCCTATAATAACAATGTAAATGAGCTAAAATTGAGCATGAATTAGGACCAAAATGAATGTATGTGAATTGGCCATTTGTTCTCCAAAATAGGGTCTATTTGTAGGATTTCCCAAGGCTAGGGGTGATGTGGCAGGATTCAATGGTCAAGATTGATCTGAAGATATCAATGGTTAAATTGGAGGAGGTTGGCAAAGGAGGTTGGGTTAAAGGGAACACTTAGTGACAAGTGTCACAAAGGTTCTAGAAGATGTTATATGAAAGGGAACATGGGGGTAGGTAGAATGGGTTAAGTTTAGGAATGGTTGGGTTAGGTGGTTAAATGTAGGATAATTTGAATTTAGAAATTCATTTAATAGGAAAATGGCTAATTAATTTCAACAAGTCATTGATTTGATTTGTTTTAATTAATTAGGAGTTGGAAGAAATGATTTTGATGTGGAAGATTAATTAATCGAGGAGAATTATTGGGATGAACATATTTAATAAATCCTTAGATTTATTATTAAGTAGATGAATTGGGGGATTTAATCAAATTGTTTGATGAATTCAATTAAATTGTGGAGGGCGATTAATTGAGTAATTGCTTATTCAATTAATTATCTCTAGACCAACTTTAGGTGTATACAGTTAGTTGGAAAGTTTTTATAAGTTCAAGGGAATTGATTCACCCCTCCCCTCTTAGTATTTTAGATGTTCAACATAAGGTTTAGAGATGAGTCATTTGGAAGAGTTTAACCACTCAAAGAAGATCCACAAAGTTGAACTTATGGATTTAAGTGAAGATCTTAGAAATACTCTTGACGATCTTAAGGTATTAAAAATTGAAAACAAAGATTTGAAAGAAAATGTCTAGCTGGTTAATGAATGCATTTTGAATCTAAGAGAGAAAATTTGGATGTTTAAAATAAGACATAAAGAAGTTAGTGAAGAACTTAATAAAGAAAACAAAACTATTGCAAACCTGAAAGCCAAAAATGAAGGCACTGAGAAGACCAACGAATATTTGAACAAGATGATGAAACACAAATCAGAAGAATGTGAGAAGATAAAAAAAAAAAAAGTGACATCTCTAAAGGTAGATCTAGAGAAAGAAAAGAGACAAGAGAATAAGCCCAAATTCAGTAAGTCTAACAAGGTGATAGATCCAAATAAAGTCTTGAAAAACAAATAGGAAGCAAAGATTGAATCCAGTGAATGTTCACAATCCAAATTAAATCACAAAGAGGACTCACCTCTGGGAAAAGAAATGGTTTACAAGGAAGACAAAGGTAAGCTACTAGTTGAGCAATAGGTAAGAAAAACACCTTCTTTAATGGTTCTTGTTATAAATGCAATAAAGTAGGTCATAAGGCAGTATAATATAGAAATAGATTGAATCAAAATTCTAACCCATTATTTGGTAGATGTTATGCATGCATTAAGTATGGTCATAAAGATAATCAATGTAAAAATTAGGTTATAAATCAAAATAGATATAATTACTTTAGAGGCAGATGTTATACAAGAAATGTTTTTGGACAAACAGCTAACTAGTGTAGGTCAAGATAAAATCTGGCAAACATCAGGAGTTACAATTGGAACAAATCTAGACACATGGCAAGGCAGTGGAGAAGGAATGAGGTTCAAATTCCAATCAAATCGACAAAGATGATCAATGTGAAAGATGCAAATGCTGAGATGAAGAATATCTAGAGAAAGAAAGAGATTGCAGATTCATCAACACCTAGCTCCAGTGCAGGCATGTCATCCAGAAACTAAAAGAGTTTGTGTCTTTGGCCCAGGGAGAGAAATCAGAAAGATATCATATCCTTGTCCCCTACCAAAGAGTGTGAGGCCGTAATACTGGTGGAGCAGAATATGTGGAAGTCCGACTAAAGCATATTGAAGTCATAACTCATCACAAAGCTTGACATGTTGTTGCAAAACTTGAGGAAGTGGATGAAAACTAACATGCATTTAATGTTAAGTGATAGATGAAGGAATATAAGGGCAACTCTTCAATAAACTTCATTTCACCATGAATTGAAGAAGCGTTGAGTGTATTGAAGGAAATCAAGGTGATCAGAGTGTTTAGGGTTTCTCCGACAAAATTGATGAGGGTTAACAATCTGTTGAATCGATGATCATGGCTACCCCTATCATAGTTGATGTTGCATTTGAGTTGTGTCATGTGTTCAAGAAAACTCTATACAAGGCAATGGAAGTTGATCCAGCTAGGGAATTCTCAAGCATACCCATTGGAGTCATTTTGGTAGAAGATATTTGATGCTTTATCCATATGAAGTTAGAGGAGTTCAATCATCACAAGAAAATGCTAAATCTTTGGAAAAATAAAATGATTAACATGCATAGTGAGGTAAGAACTAAGTTTGCAACCCTTGCTACAAAGAGACTAGACACATGGAACAATTTTCTAGATTTCTACTATGATAATAAGTGGGATAAGAGAGCTATGAGCAGATTCCATGATGAATTTCTTTGGCTAGATCAAACTCATCATATTACTAAAGGTGTAAAGAAAGCAATTATAGGTCTGAGTGATTCAGGAGAGATTTCCACTCTGAAATCAACTAAGAACATGGATGTCATGGATTTAATTGGTGCAACCTTTGACAAGCATTCTCTAAAAATTGATACTGTTTGGAATTCGACAGTAAAGTACCTATTAGTGATTGTTGGAAACAAAATTTATTTCACTAATAAGGAAAACTCCATTTTGGCCATGAAAGTAAATATGACATATGAAATAGAAGAGATGAATAAGGATTTTTATCTTTGTGAGATCTTGTGGTAGAAATTCTTGGAGAATCTTGCACAATGCAGGAAGAAAAAGAACTCTTTAAAACTTGGAACCCTAGCCCCATGTATTTTGTTTTACTTTTTACAAGAGGTTCCCAATCAAGGAAGAGTCATGTGGTCTCTAAATAGGCTTGTAGCTCATCAAATTGTAGAAAGGTTAAGAAAGTTCATCAGTAGCACTGCAAGAGAAGATGTGTTTGCAACTTTCTTCTCCATTTTTTCATTTAAGCATGCAAATAGTTGTCAAGTACAAGAATGCCATCACTTTTGTACTTACAATTGATAAGTGGTACATGGAGGAAATTTTGCTGAGGAAGGTTTGGATCCCTCCATTAGAATATGAAGTCACAAAGGAGATGCTTGAAGGACTAGCTCAAGTTCTTTTACAAAGTTCGGTCGATGAATCACAAGAATTTTTTGGCACTGTGGATGAGAAGTCTTTGAATGTTTGCATGGAACACACAAAGAATGATTCTGAAAAGATAGTAAAGAAAGCAATTTAACAATCCCCAACTAAGGTAAATATCATTGAGGAACAAATATTTGAGTTTAGGCATTCTACAAGGCTTGCCAGCACATCCAGAGCATCTAAAGCCACTTAAAAGGAGTTTCCCTCATTTGATTCCCCGAAGAAGCCAACATAAGCCAAGAGAAAGAGTATAATTCTTGTCTAAAGAAGAGGAAGAAATAGAGCAATACTAGATACATGTATGAAAATATAAGGACAAGAAAGTTAAGAAGCTAATTATTGTAGAAAGCCTATGTGAATCACTCGCTCAAGGAAAAAGCCCAAAAGAGGTAGGCAATCTTTATGTTGAGGAAAATACTCAGGATCAAAATAATATAATTAAAGGTTTTCTATTATATTGTGTCAAATCTGAAGCTACTATAGAACAATTCAAAGGTGATATTCCAAATTAATTGTATGAAGAGTAGATTAGGATTAGACAAATTTATAGAAAAGAAGAACAAACTATTAAGGATCAAGTATTTGAGTTTTTTGTTTTTTCTCTTTTAAAAGATAATAAGGATACTCTCATAGAAGCTTGCAAAAATAAACTAAAAACCAAGAGAAGCCTAGGTAGTCTTATGTTAGGTGAAACTGATGCCAAGGAGAAGCTTAAAAATGAAATCATGGAAATAGTAATGTCCATTGCTGAGAATCTTGGTTTTTTTCCCTCTCTTGACTCTAGTACTCCTACCAGTGAGACTGAGAATGTGTCTAACTATCCTGTTGACAACCAAATTGATGATCCCAATAATAATCTTGTTGATGATAAATCCATTATGGATAATGTGATGGATGCCCCCATAACTTCTGATGTTCTTTTAGTAAATCTAGAATTTGGAAAAGGCAAGGAAATTGATGGTTCTAATGATCAAGATGAACAAGTGATATTTGAGCCCAAAAGGAATGAACCTAATCCCAAGGATCAAGAAGAAGAAAACATAGATAATCCAGTGAAGGAATATAGTGCGAATGTATTTGGGTTAGTGACAATGATCAATACTAGCTTCGATACTACTAAAGATTCATGGAAGAAATTATTTACTACATCTCTAATCATTCAACCTATCACTTCGTCCACACAGTAAGTTTATTTATCAAATATTGACCTGGTTTAGAAACTATGAATTGGAGAAGCATTCCTTTCATCTGCTAGCCAAGACTTTCAAAAAAATGAGAAAATTGTTGAGGATTTGTTGGCAACACTCCATGCTACAATGCCTGAGTTGTTAGACACAATGCACCACTAAGAGGGGGAGGGGGCGAATCAGTGGTTCTCAAACTTCTCCCTTTAGCAATCCTATGTGAGCATACTAGTTATTAGATCTAACTCAAGGCAGACTTACTAGTTAGTGGGGAGACCAACACAAATGCAATCACACAAGGGACATCACATAACACTAGCATATACAAGGAAAACCCAATATGGGAAAAACCTTGGTGAGCAATGTTGTTGGAGTCTACTGCTCCAATCCAACCTCACAATGAAAACACTGTTATAAAGTTTAGGGCACCAACCCAAGGAGCACCAGCCCCTGTCTTTAGGGCACCAACCCAAGAAGCACCAACCCCTACTTGATTTATGGGCTACAACCCAAAGGAGCACCAACCCAAGGAGCTACAACCCCTGCATGGAGCTACAACTCAGTGTTCACAAAGATAACTTCAATTACAAAAGTATTTGTCTTGTTACAAGTGAATCTTGCAACCTTGTCATACATCTTACTCTATCAGTGAGATACTTTCTCTCCTCCACTGACTCACTCTTCTGCTGCTCTTCGATTGCTACTTCTCTGTCGGTAAGCCTTACCAATTCATCTCTCTTCTATTCTTCTCTCACTGAATCTCCTCCTTACTGCTCTGCTCTTCTCTAGTACTAACACTCTACTGGTTCTCTGTCTACCTTCTCTACAACCTCCTTCACTCCTGGTTGACCAGTATGAACACTACCGGTTCTTCTCTCCAACTGGTTGAATGCTTCAACTAGGTTCTCCCTCTCTCTCACTCACTTCTCTCAGATGCTTGTTGAGAACTTGGCTGATTTTCTCTTACTTGCAGAAGTATCTCACTTTGCAGTAGCACAATGATCTTCTATCCAGCAGCCCTATTCTTCCTCTTCTGTCATATACTTATAGACTGGATTTCCCTCCAAAAACCAACTCAAAAACTAGGTGGTTAGGGTTTCCTCACCATCCTCAAGGAAAACCAATTCCAATTAGATCTTGCATGATCTGATCTTTCTGACATTTGAATGCACAACTCCGCCATAGTCGCATCTCCTGTATCACACATTCCTTTTCTGGAGAATTGTTTTTTACCCTCATAGCTTATCCCTTGGCCAATTATGAAAGATTTGTCATGGTGTTTCCTTCATTGCCTTGATCTTCTCAATTTCTCTTAGCTAGCTCGTAGTTGTCTTCCAGACCTCAAGCCTCAAACCCCTACATTAGCTCTACAACATATCCCGTGATTAGGGTGACTTTTCATTAAAGTTGACCAACCCTGCAACAACCCTATTGATGTAGAATCTATCTTTATCCTAACATGGGTTTGCCATGTTGACTCCATGTGGCATACATATTGACTATCTGTGAGCTTGGCACTTCAAGTCGGTCCAAGTAGAATCATCGACCAACTACCCTATTGGTTCCTTACTTCTGCCAGTTTGCTAACCCTTTCGGTCTCAACTATTATACCGGTTACCCTATCATATCTTCCCTCATCTCAAACTATTGATGGAATTGTCAAACTGGTCTCCAGATTGGTAAGTCCTAAGTATGCTCATTCCCACAATGAGGAGGTCTTTTATAACTACACCTTGCTTATATAACTGGTAGAATTACATACCGGTTACCACTCTTGATGATACCATGTCATCATTCTTTTATATAACCTGCAAGTACCTGTTAGCAGTCATATTGGTAACATCCTGCACATATCGGTTAACACTTGATACCAATTATTAACCATTACTTCTTGACACATGCAATGGTGATCCATCACTGATTTGTAGGTGTGTATTCAAGGTAGCATCTACACACACTTATCTTTATATTTTCTTCTTTCACATAGGCAACAACACCTTCTTCCAAGTTGTCTTCTTCACTGAGAGGGTGAATGATTGTTTCAATGTGCATTACTCCCCCTAAGATCCTACATCTCCTTTAGGCCTTAGGAGATATCACTTATGCAATGAGTGCACAATGCTGGTCCATGGTCTTCTTCCTCCATACCTGCTTGGTCTCACTCTTCTTCCCCTTTATAGCCCAGGGAGCAGGTTTCATCTTCTCCTGTTGATTGACACTTACACTTCCTGATTCAACACCAAGATAGGAGGTAGTGTTGTAGAAGCACAAAACATCCATGCTAACCTCATGACATCAAAACCTTCTATTGTACCGGTTTGCTCTTTTTCTTCTTATCATGTCATTATAGCCATCTGTCGATCTCACTGGATACCCTGATTGAGTAGGAAGACCACTCACCCTGTTCCAAGCCAGTCCATGCTGCTCATATCCCCTATAACTACTCTCATACTGAGAATGATTGATCCTCCGATTGCCATAGGAAAGCATATACTTCTTCCTACAATCATAACTTCTATGTCTAGGTCTATTGCAGTTATGACATACAACATTAACAATATCGAGAGACGAGGTATGCATGCTTCTGTTAGGGGTCCCACAGATACTGAGAGGGGGAGGTGAATCAGTATCTAACTGGTAGTAATAATCTCTTAAGTTAAAACATGTAGAACATAATATAATAGTATACCAGTATGCAAGAAATAATGCAATAAATAGAATCAAGAATATCCACATGAAAAGTACACCATAACACAAGATGTTTAACGAGGAAACCTGGTGTGGGAAAAACCTCAGTGGGATTTGTGACCCACAATATTCACTCACTGGCTAATAAGAGAATATTACTTACAATAGGTGCTTGCACATGCAGGAAGGCCAACTGCCTAGAGCTCACTACTCAATGGGAAGTCACACTGACTTACAATAAGGATTATACTAATCCAATGACTTGTACTATTTTACAATAGCATCTTCAATGCCAGATTCAGTACCGGTTCCTGCTTTGTTCTTTATATATACCCTTGACCTATAATTTGCACATTAGGTCTGCCTAATAATTTTCTTTTATGCTTCTTACATCACTTCTACAAATGTCTACAATGATCTCCTTTATATACAAGAGTCATTTTATAGTTTGCCAAGTTGGCTTACAATAATAAACAAAATATTACATAACAAAAATCCTATCGGCCTCTATGTCAGTATACATGTTTTCTTAAGAAGCCGATGCCGATGTAGAGTGATCTGTTGATGTCGGTGCACTGTCTTGCCTATGTAATGCTTTGTCAGTATGATGTCTTGCCAGTGCCATAGGATTGCAAGGTTGCCTGTGTAATGATGTCTTGTCGGTGCCATAAGATTGCAAGGTTACCTGTGTAATGCTTTACTGGTATGATGTCTTGCCGGTGCCATAGGATTGCAAGGTTGCCATCAATGACAAAACCTTCAATCACATACAATGTCTCATTGGAGTGTCCATATGCCAACAACTTCTACCCCTAGATACATTATGCTCATATGCATACAATCTATAGCCATTTGATTTATTATGCCTAGGAAGAACACTCTGTCTATTCTTAGGCCTCATCTTACATTCATCTGCCCTATGACCAAATCATTTACATTCAAAGAAATAACTAGAGAAAGGTGGCTTGATACTTACAAAATTGTTCAGCCAGACATGAGGTGATTTTACCGGTTTGGCCTCTCTATTTCTCCTTCTTTGGGGATGGATCCTGGGTTATCCATTCTTTGCAAATGTTCCATCTAATCTCTTCTTTTGCCATGCTTGTCTTGACTTGGTGGCAGCAACATTTCTCTATCTACTACCAGTAGGAGGTCTTCTCCTATTCATGCTACCGGTAATACAGTCTTCCCACATCTTTCCTTTTCCTTTCAGATTTGTATTGTTTCTCCATGCAACACCGGTTTTCCTCTTCATGTCTTCATCGGTTGAATTTAGGCCAACCTTCTTTCTTGGAGTATCTTTGATAGTGAAGGTTTTTCCATTCTCATTTGAGGAGACAAATTGAATATCTTTGTGGGAGGTCTCCTTGCTTGTAGAGCATTCACCGACAACACATCCTAATCCTCCAGTATCCTTGGAATGTTTTTGTTTACTTAACATTTTTTTCAAGGCCTCAGTACTGCCATCATACCAGATCCTTATCTTGAGCTCATTTTAACATTTCTCAAGGTCTTTCTTGATGCTCTCCATTTCCTCTTTTATCTCCAAACACTCTTTATCCTTTGTTTCCACTTCTAGCTGGAGATCCTCGCATCTTCTCTTCTTATCATCAAAGACTGATTTCAACTCACCAGTCAATCCTTTTTCCTCTTCAAGTTGAAATTTCAATATGCATATATTTTTATTTGATTCTTCAAGACATATTCTCAACCGACTGCATTCATCATGAATTAAATCTTTGTAATTCTTAAAATCCTTTCTAACACTTTGCAGCTCATCTAGTGCACTAACCATTTCACATTCAAGATCTACTTCAACTTCATCTTCATCATCACTCCCAAACACATCTTGGCGATGGGATCTATTAGCCTTGTCACACTCTAATGTTTGTGCATCACTTTTTGTCTCTTGTGCCATGAAGATATGAGTTTCCTCTTCATCAAAACTATAGCAACTGATGGATCTGTTGTCAATACTTCCACATGTGTCAACATTGTTCTTATTCATGCTTCCACAATCTGATTCAGCAGTGCATGGCTCATTTCCATAAAGAATCTTCAGTCTATCCCATAGACTCTTTGTTTTTTTGCATCTATCCACCTATGAGGAGACATCACCGGTGATCCCACTGAATATAGCCTTCATGGCTTCTTCATTATATAAGAATCTTCTTTCTTCTTCACTGCCGGTGGGGGAGATACATTCCTAGGGAGACCATTTACAATTACCATCCAGACATCATACCCTAGGGAGGACATGAAGACTTCCATTCTGCAGCTCCAAATAGCATAGTTTGAACCATCAAACATTGGAGTAGGGATTGACACTAAACAAACCATTATGTCCTTAAGCCAGAATCTACTCAAGATGGAGAAAGCTTGTCTAGCTGGGAACCTAGGCTCTGATACCAATTGTTAGACACAATGCACCACTGAGAGGGGGAGGGGGTAAATTAGTGGTTCTCAAACTTCTCTCTTTAGCAATCCTATGTGAGCATACCATTTATTAGATCTAACTCAATTCAGACTTATCGGTTAGTGGGGAGAGAAACACAAATGCAATCACACAAGGGACATCACATAACACTAGCATATACAAGGAAAACCCAAGATGGGAAAAAACTTGGTGAGCAATGCTGCTAGAGTCTACTGCTCCAATCTAGCCTCACAATGAAAACACTGTTACAAACTTTAGGGCACCAACTCAAGTAGTACCAACCCCTGACTTTAAGGCACCAACCCAAGAAGCACCAACCCCTACCTGATTTATGGGCTACAACCCAAAGGAGCACCAAACCTTGTCTTTAGGGCACCAACCCAAGGAACTACAACCCCTGCATCAAACTACAACTTATTGTTCACAAAGATAACTTCAATTACAAAAGTATTTGTCTTGTTACAAGTGAATCTTGCAACCCTGTCATACATCTTACTCTATCAGTGAGATACTTTCTCTCCTCCACTGACTCACTCTTCTACTGCTCTTCACTTGCTGCTTCTCTTCCAGTAAGCCTTACTAGTTCATCTCTCTTCTATTCTGCTCTCACTGAATCTACTCCATACCGCTTTGCTCTTCACTGGTACTAACACTCTGCTAGTTCTTTGTCTACCTTCTCTGCAGCCTCCTTCACTCCTGCTTGACCAGTATGAACACTACTGATTCTTCTTTCCAACTGGTTGAATTCTTCAACCAGGTTCTCCCTCTCTCTTACTCACTTCTCTTAGATGCTTTTTGTTCACTTGGCTGATTTTCTCTTACTTGTAGAAGTATCCCACTTTGCAGTAGCACAATGATCTTCTATCTAGTAGCCCTATTCTTCCTTTTCTGTCTATACTTATAAACTGGATTTCCCTCCAAAAACCAACTCAAAAACTAGGTGGTTAGGGTTTCCTCACCATCCTTGAGGCAAACCAAATCCAATTAGATCTTGCATGATCTGATCTTTTTGACATCTGAATGCACAACTTTGCCATAGTCGCATCTCCTGGATCACACCTTCCTTTTTCAGAGACTTGCTTTTTACCCTCATAGCTAATCCCTCAATCAATCATGAAAGATTTATCATGTTGTTTCCTTCATTGCCTTGATCTTCTCAATTTCTCTTAGCTGGCTCATAGTTGTCTTCCAAACCTCGAGCTTCAAACCCCTGCATTAGCTCTACAACATATCCTATGATTACGGTGACTTTTCATTAAAGCTGACCAACCCTGCAACAACCCTGTTGATGTACATTCTATCTTTATCCTAATGTATTTTTTCCATGCGACATACATATTCACTATCTGCCAGCTTGGCACTTCAAGTTGGTCTAAGTAGAATCATCGACCAACCACCCTATCATTTCTTTACTTATGTCAATTTTCTAACCCTTCCGGTCTCAACTATTTTACTGGTTACCTTATCATATCTGCCCTCATCTCGAACTATTGATGAAATTCTCAAACCGGTCTCTAGACTGGTAAGTCCTAAGTATGCTCATTCCCACAATGGGGAGGTCTTCTACAACTAAACCTTGCTTATATAACTGATAGACTTACATACCGGTTACCACTCTTGATGATACCATGTCATCATTCTTCTGAAGGCTCCATCTTCTTTCAGTTAGGTCAGATTCCTCTATTTGCATCTACTTAGCCTTTCCTTTTCCCTGATTATCTTTGACCATAGCACAACCAGTTTTTCAAGATGACAAACACTTCACACTTCCTCTATACTGGCATCTCAATCATGCCTTCTCTTCTAGTCTAGTGCATAACCCTGATCTCATGCACTTATGGCATTTCTTCAATTCACCGATAGATCTGGTGTGATTCTTCTAGTATCTTCTGAATTCTGCAATTTTCCTTCATGTGCCTTCCCTATTTGTGCAATACATGTACATATGAGCTGATGTGAGCATTTTCATTGTTAGTCATTGCTTCTCATGATGGCTGCATCTTCATCCGATGGGAGTCTTGCTATTTTGCCACCTTGATAGCATATTGTTTCATTCTTCTCTTCCAGTGTTGATGTGATTCAGATAATATTCTGCTTCTTCATCACAAACAACTGCTCAAACACCTTTTTGTCTCATCACACAAGTCATGCACTGACTTGTTGCACTGGTGAGTCCTGAGGTCAACTTCCTTACCATAACCGGTGTTCTGCAACACAGGGTGATATCCAAGATATCACATCGTGCACTTCTCCATAGCAGTGTTGCACATACATCTCTACTACCAATGGTCATCCCATATTGGTTGATATCAATGACAACACAATGCCAACATGAGTGTCAATTAGATCCAAACACCCCTAATACGGACAAATGCAAGATGCTAATCAGTTCATTAAACAATCACTTTGAGAAACTAAAGGAGAAATTAGAGAAAGATAGAGAGGATGACCGAGAGAAGTTATTGCATGAATTCAAGGCTAAGTGTGAGACTGCACATCATCAACTCACACAACTTATCTCTCAAGGCCAATCATACTTGGAAAATGGTGATATACTCTTCTCTTACAACCTTTACTGGCCACATGCCACAAAGAGTATCAAGGATGAAATGAATACTATTGAGAAAAAAATATGGTAGGCTTATGCAAATTACAAGTTGTCTAAGGACCTATCTGGTTCTAGAAGATCCACAGTTGAAGAGCTTCATGAGAAATATTATGAGTTACAACATAAAATGGATGACATCATTATTCCCTTAGGTAAATTGTGATATTTTAGCAATGAAAGCATATCCATCATGAATTGATCTCTCTCCAGAGCCATTCAGTTGATGTATTCTACACCCGATTCCATTCATGCAGGTAAACATTGAGTTCCTATTAAAGGCTATCTCACATTTGGATAAACACGAGGACTCATACACCATGCATGTTCAAAATCTCAAGTAGTTCTTTGGTTGACAACAGTTGTCTCCCTTAGGGGGAGTTTCAATTTTTATTTATGCACACTTTCTATCTTTTTTGCCCTTTGTCATTGTTGTCAGAGGGGGAGTAGTGTTAGCAATATTTTAATATCATTTTATGCAAACTCTCAAATAGTTGGTTAGTTTTTATTTCAGTTGTTTTTCACTAAAACAAACTTATAATGCCTTACTTTATGTTGCCATCAATGACAAACGGGGAGATTGTTGGCCTATTGTCATTGATATCGTGGATATGATTTGGTCTGAAAGGGATGTCTTTGATTCAATCCAAAAGTTTTCTTTAGTATACGTTGTTCCTTTGTTATACAATGTGTTTATGTTTACTTGATGCAATTTTGAGGTCTGATATCTACTCTTACCAGAAGGTGTTTTGGGTCTGGTCCCATGCAAATGCAATGAGAGCAGATTCTTCAAGGTGGTTTTGGTTCTGGTCTTATCTAGATATGTTAAAGGCATGTTCTACAAGGCATTTTGGGATCATGTTGGAAGCCAACACCTCATGAAGACATTTGTTTGTAGTAGTGTCTAGATATTTTGGTTTCACCCTTTTTCAATTGAGCTGACTAGTCAAAATACTTGACATGGATACATATAACCAATAGTCTTACATGTTAGAGGCGTGGTTGTTGAAATTTTTTTTATTCATGTACATTGTTTATATGCAAAAAAGTCTATGGATGTAAATGTTGTCATGTGGTATATGTGTGATGCTAAAAATGCGGTATATAAGAAAGGCATACACATATAATGAGACAATAAAACATAATGGAAAGCTTAATTGAAAATTAAATTAAAGATGCAAACCATAAGCCTTCCTTGGAATGTCCCATTTTTCTCTATTCTTGAGGACCTTGAAGGTGTGGATTGATTGGATATCAATGGAGAAATGACCTCCAAAGTGGCAACTCAAGAGTTGAGTAGCTACCTGATCATGATTGAATATGCAAATGATATGAACTGCATGATCTAAGAAACTAGATTAACATGCTAT
The DNA here is from genome assembly GCF_030272615.1 of Cryptomeria japonica. Lineage (NCBI taxonomy): Eukaryota > Viridiplantae > Streptophyta > Pinopsida > Cupressales > Cupressaceae > Cryptomeria > Cryptomeria japonica. Next base: position 531,707,292 of record NC_081411.1, read on the forward strand.
GATTAATCCAAAATGCTAATTACTAGATGATTGAAATGAAAAATGGCTATTGTAATGATACTAAAACTAGAATGCAAGGGATTCTTATTGCTCCAAAATGAGGGGTATTTATAGGAATTCCAAGGCCAAAGCTGAGGTGGTAGGAATCGACGGTCCAAATTTGATCTGAAGATATCAAGGGCCAAGATTGAGGAAGTTGGAGAAGAGGTTGGAGGAAGGGACACTTGTCATCCATGTGGTGACAAGTATCAAGGAGCCTTGCTTATGAGAGGGAAAGTGTCCAAGGGAGGAGTCATGTGGACAAAGTGCCATGTGTCTCAAGGGAAGAATATCCATACCATAGGAGGTTAGGATGGGGTTAGTTAAAACCCAGGGTTAGGAGAAATGAGTTAGGTTAGGGGATGGTTAGGTTAGGAGGTTGAAAGTTAGGAGCCATGTGCTCATTTGAATTTAGAAATTCAAATAATTGGAAAATGATAATTAATCTCAACAAACTTGAGTTTGTTAATCTTAATTAGGAATTAGAAGAATTGATTTAGATGGAGGGGGGGAGGATTAATTAATCAAAAGGGATATGAAATGAACTATATAAATAAATCATGTAGATTTATTTACTTAGTAGATGAATAAAGAAATTAATCAAATTTTCTTGCGAATTCAATTAATTGGGAAGGGGGATTAATTAAATAATTTCGTATTTAATTAATTATTTTCAGACCATTTTTAGGTGTATACATTTTGCCCCTCTTTGAAGCGATGTGTGACGACACATTGGTTCAAAGAAGAATCGATTGATGATGTTACTTATATTGATTTTGATAAGATGCAGATTTGATCTTGATTTTGATGCCGACTCGGTTTCGATATGACACTGATTCGATTTTGAAATGATAAATCTCGATATGATGCATATTTGATGCAGTTTCAATTTTGAGATGATAAGTCTTGATATGATGCCCTAGATGCTGAATGATAGATATTGATGCAAGGATGCCCCCTTGGGAGATGAATCGGATAATTTTACAGTTATTTTTTAATTTTTCACGATTTTTAAAGTTTTTTGATTTGTTTTTTTTGAAATTTTTATGATTTTTAATGATTGTCCGATTTTTAGAGATTTTTAGAGTCGATCTGATTCATTTCCCGATAAGAAATTTAAAAATGCTACCCTACCAAGTTGATTAGTTGATTAGATGATTAAAAATTAGTGGAATAAAAATCCCACTTAAATGCCCCATTGTGAGTTTAAAAAGGTGAATTCTTTTTACCACTCTTCATTTGTGCACTTCAGTTGTTTGAAAAATTTGCTCTAGAGGAAGGAATGAGGATCCCATATAACTAGCATAGGTTCAAGAGAGTTGGGCGACACGAGTGTCCTCCGGCCTATGGTCCATCGATATGTACTTCAAGAAAAAACCCAGCTTTGTCAAATTTTAGTTAATTTTTGCAAAATTTAGCCATTTGTAGAAAAAATCTTTTTTTAGCATTTTTGCCATGTGGGTTGCAAAAAAATTATGTTTCCAAGATGGGTTTTGGGAATTATAAAATGGGGTTTTGGGGGTTTTTGATTTGCGAAAAATTTTAAATTTAAAAAAAAAAATTAAAAAAATTGGTTGTGGGAGGGGTGTGGTGGTGCCATGGAGGCGCTATTGCGGGCACCACAGGAGGTGCTTTTGGCACCACGGGCACCTCAGGCGATGCCATTTTGGGTGCCATGGGCATCGCGGGTCCATGGTGCCACTGTGGGAGGCGCTTTCGGCTCCACGAGCACCGCTGATGCAGGGGGCTGGGCTTGACTTTTTTGTTTTTTTGTTTCTCGTTTTTTTGTGTTTTTTTCGATTTTTTGGGGGGTTGTTTTTCGATTTTTCTTGTGTTGTTTTTCAATTTTTTTTATTTCGTGTTGCTTTTTTATTTTTAAAAAAAATTTAGACATGATTTTCTTGATTTTTCACCATGTTGGCTTGATTTTTCAAATTTTTAGCCATTTATTGAATTTTTCGACTAATGATGTGATTATTCAGATTTTTGAGAACTCGATTTTTTGATTATTGATTTGATTTTCGATATCGCGATGACAAATTTATTGAATTTTTTGATTGCAGATTATTGAGTTGATTTTGTTGATTTTTTGACGAATTGATTTGGTTTTTGATGTCAACTTTTGATGACATGATCATTTAAGTTTTTTTATTGCGATTGAATTTTTTATGAATTTGGATGATCTAATGTAATTTTTGAATGACTGATTTTTTTGGGATGATTTTGACAAAAAAATTGCTACCCCTTCGACCCCCAAACATCACGATTTGCGATAAAGATGCTGGAATATTGCCAATTTGATTTGATTTTTTATTTTGATAGGGTAAGATAGATTGAATTAGCTATCTAATTGATAAAATTAGATACTCCTAATTGATGAAATTAGATGATCAACTCTGATTATCTCGATGTACATGCAAGATGATATAGGATTGATAATGACCTTACGATAGATGAGCGTCATTGATAGGGGCTCAATGAGATTTGATAAAAAATCTCAAGTGAGCAAGTTAGACTGATAGACAGATTGATTTGATAGATAGATAAATTGAGAGACTAATATGATTAAATGATTTGATTACAGGAGCACTTTAGTGTCCTCCAATCTCAGGAGTGCTTCCCAAAGACATGGATGCTGATACCCTGCCTTAGCCAGGTAGAGTGAGACCACATTGATAGGTGTGGTTTATCTTCCCTTCTCGACATGCCCTGACCCTTGATTAACCAGGGATTATTGATAGCCTTAGAAGAGCGTTGGCATAGTAAGCACAATACTTTTCACTTACCGACGGGCGAGATGACAATGACACCCGAGGATGTATACCGAATACTGCACATCCTTGTGATGGGAGAGCTAGTGTATTATGATCTTAGTGAGGAGGGTGGGATAGATGCACTTTTCTGAGTGTTTGAGGATGATGAGATAGGCAGATATGACATTGCATGGTAGGAGATGCTAGAGCTAGGTTATGCCACATTACCCACTATTCTTGCTAGATTCATTGGGGGTTTCCTTTGTCTTGATCATAGGTCAAAGGGATTATCTTTCAGATGGGGTCATCTCCTTAAGAAGATGGTGACATAGGGGACTTGATTTACATGGGGGTCATGCATGTTGGTGCACGTGTATCATGACTTGCACCAAGTTGCGTACCTAAGATCAGTTGCATTATCAGTAGGGGTGACCATTCTCCAAATATGGGCTTGGGAGCACCTTCCTATCACACGACCATTGGCTGACAAAGATAGACCTATAGGAAGGCCTTATGCTGATGGGTATCCATGCATCATTTTCTAGTGAAAGATGGAAAAATTGGAGTATTGGCGATGGACACTAGATGATCTAGATATTGTGATATGGAGACTGTACAGAGATTTCAAGATCTAGCTTGATGATGCAGTAGAGATTCTGTATGTATTTGTGACATGATACCTGATCGGATCGACACCCTATGTTATCGAGAGATTCCTTTGTATGAGGGTATTGAGATAGTATGGTAGGATACAAGGGATACCATAGGGTACAACTCATTATGCTCGCAGGAGACTGGATGTGGCTACTTGGGGCCCCTCTATTTCATATGACCAGGTGTGTGTAGAGTATCGATCATTGGGGCCACTAGACTGGGATTATATTTCAGGTATGATAGATAGCACGATGACATATGAGTACGTCGTATATTTTACTGCACATAGGTTTCCTAGGCTGACATGTCAGATGAGCTAGAGCTAGTTCTAGATGAGGATGATGAGAGTCTATGACGTTGAGCTCCTAGATGACTGAGGGATAGTGGGAGGAGAGGAGGTGGGTGTGGAGACAGAGGGGATGATAGAGATGGATATGGAGGAGATGCAAGAGATCATGGTGCTAGAGATGATGATGGAGGAGATGATGATGAGGGAGATGATGATGGGGGAGATGGCTGAGCAGTGGCAGTGGCAGGTGCACCCGGAGCCAATAGTTCTAGATCTGCTAGAGATGTATATACGGATTGGATGACCTAGGTGGTCAGACAAAGGAGGGCATCAAGTCCTAGATCAGGAGGTTCCCCAAGTTGAACAAGTACCTATGGGAGTATCATAGGTTGAGCAGCCATAGGAAGAGGCACTATCGTGCTTTATGAATTGTATTTGTACCTGCAAACACAATGCAGTCAATAAATCATTACAAGCATGGTTAGTAAATTGAAACAATGAAAGACAAAATCATAGCTAATTGACTTATTGCCTCCTAGTAAATGCGAGTATGAATTTTGCTCTCAAATCTTAGTATGCAAATTCTAGTGACTTGACTACACTTAGATGGAGGATTTGAATGTTGAAAATGCATGATCTAGAAAGAATAACATGATTAAGCTATATGAATGATTGATCTAGCATGATTAAGCTAAGATTTAAGCTAAATTGAGCATGATAACATTGCTAAGAATGATAAACTATAAGCTAGATGCCTATAATAACAATGCAAATGATGAAATCAAATTTGGACCCATATTGCTCCAAAATGAGGTCTTTTTATAGGATTTTCCAAGGCTAGGGGTGAGTTGGCATGAATCAACAGTTGAGATTGATCTGAAGATATTAATGGTTAAATTGGAGAAAGATGGCAAAGGGAGTTGGATTAAAGGGAACACTTAGTGACAAGTGTCACAAAGGTTCTAGAAGAGGTAGGATGAAAGGGGACAAGGTGGTAGGTAGAATGGGTTAGGTTTAGGAATGGTTAGGTTTAGGAGTGGTAGAAGTTAGGAGAATTTGAATTTAAAAATTCAAATATTAGGAAAATGGCTAATTAATCTCAACAACTCATGATTTGATTTGTTTTAATTAATTAGGGAATTAGAAGAAATGATTTTGATGGTGGGAATTAATTAATTTGAATTAATTAATTAAAAGAGTGAAATGAAATGAACCTATTTAGTAAATCCTTAGATTTATTAATAAGTAGATGAATGAGAGATTTAATCAAATTGTTTGATGAATTCAATTAAATTGGGGAGGGAGAGATTAATTAAATAATTGCTTATTTAATTAATTATCTTCAGACTATTTTTAGGTGTATACAAGTACCTCAATGGATCCTCATTAGGATGTCATCTCATTAGCAACATGCTTAGATTACTGATTTGCAGGGTCAAGTTCATCAGCTAGAGAGTCGACTAGTAGAGAGAGACTCTCGGATAGCCCATCTAGAGGTCCAGATGACACAGGTATAGGTACAGGCATCGACCTAGATTGTCCAAGTAGAGGCCCAGATGGATTCTCTCATGGCTGAAAGAGATGTAGCTAGGGATATGTGTTGGTAGGCTAAGGCATAGGTACAAATCTTAGGAGAGTCTAGTTCAGGGAAGGCTGCTCTGAAGATGATGCGCTAGGTAGTCTGTGAGGTTGAGTATTACATGACATTATACTATATAGTTGTTCCTGTTGATTAGAGGGCTCCAAGATTCTCATAGCTGAGTAGGAGATCAGGACAAAGCTAGTTGGAGAGTCAAGGAGTGACAGGGCCACTTCAGAGAGATCCCCCAGATGGGGACTTAGGTATAGGGGTATCAGCTTGTGTTACTAGACTTGTCACATCAAGACAGAGTTCCACTCTGCATCCTAGTGGTCACACTAATATGGGACATTGATCCATTCATGTACACACCTTTTGTGATGAGATATTGATGATTCACATGATGTATATTTGTGATGTATCTCATATATTTTTTTGATATCATTGTACCTTGGACATTGATCTTTTTGATGATATGATATGCAGTCAATCCTATTCGCTCTACATAACCTATGAGATGATTTTATTTGATATATGATTATGTTGTGCAATTATTTTCATGATGTATGCTTTATTTTCTATATGTTTATGGATTATAGATAATGGATGTATGCTTCTTATATGATGATGTTGTATTTACATGATGTTATACAAATGTGAATATGTATGGTGATTCTTATAAGTAATATGTGATGTATGTGCAATGCTTTCTATTTTTATGATGTTTTTATGATTTTCTCATGCATGTTAATATGAGATGGATGCAATGCAATGTAGTGATGCTACTTTATATGATTGAGATGAGATGAGATGGATGCAATGCAATGATTCAATTAAATGAAATAAATTTTTGGATGTTCTATATGAATGTCTTAGTATGCAATGATTATATGAGATGAACTAACTGATCATGCAAGATGAATGGATTAAGTTTTTTTTAATTGTCCAATGTACTCAACCACATAATAAGAGAGATAACACCATGTTGGAGCTTTTGGCCTTGGAAAAGATGAGTGTTGTGATCCCATGCAAATAATGAAATGCAAATACAAAAATGAAATGCAATGCGATGATTGGACCGGTCGTGTGGTCATTGCTTTGTTTCATCATTAAGCCTTTAAAATGTGGGAAGTGAGTGCAAACATAAATGTTATAATTGAGCCATGGTGACCCAAGCACTAATTTCCTTGGTTTTGATATTGCAAGTTAGCACAAGCATCGAGGTATAATTGAACCAAGATGACCCAAGTGTTGCTTACGTAAAACAGGCAGTATTAACCATTTCTATATGCAAGTCCGAAATGTCTTCGATGATACTCCGATGATCATGTCCCGAGACAACTTTGCACATATTAATGATTAATTTATAGACATCAGACAAGAAAAATATCATGTTCCTTCCTTGTTCCTCTAGTCAAAGACATCCTAGAGTCACTCATAAATCATGATAGCGAAAAATCAAGATAAAATAGTTGAACCATTATTGTCAAAGTGTTAAAATCATTAGTCAAAAGATATCATCCATTGATATGTGTTTGTCATGTTGAGACTGATATTTGATAGTTTGATGTTTGATAATTTGATCTTGCTCTCAACGTTGGATGCGTCTCAGTTTTTGCTTGACAAGTGTTGCCTAACTATTGTTCTACCTATTTGATTAAGCTCAAAACGATGAAAATTTTTCCCCTAGTGAGGTTCAGGATTTTACCCCCATTCTAGAAACAAATTTTATTATGACATATACAATGATCCAAACCATGGTAAGAAATCACTTGCGATGCTTGCATATGTACAAAGGCTTTATTATGGATATGAACAACGTTGATGGAAATTAATGCAAGTGGAAGGATTCATGAACCAATAGATGGAAGAGCTAGCTGACAGATAGCACCTATTTGCTAGGTTTTCACCATCTGTTTTTATTGCACTTTTTCTCATATTTGATTTTTTTTTGTTTTTCACTGTTTTCACATTTTTCTACTTTTTCACTATTTTTGGATTTTTTGCTTTTCCAAATTTTTTTGATTTTCTACTTTCCACTAATTTTGGATTTTTCTACTTGTTCAGACATAAAAATTCTTCAGATGCATGCTATTGATGGGTTCCTCAAGCTGATCCCCATCCTATGTTGATAGCTGATATGCTCTTGACCCAAATACTACTATGACCATAAACAAACCTAACCAGTTTGGTTCAAAAATCCCTTTCTTTTCTTGATCTGACTAGTTTCATGGATTTTCCTTTAGTACTAGTTCCCCAAATTGAAAGACTTGTGGTTTAACCTTGTGATTATAACTTCGACACATTCTTTGCTGATATACCTTTAAATGATGCATTTTGTCTTTGTTCATGGATCAATTATAACTCTTGCAATCTAGATACTTGTTGTTCTTCATCTGGGATAAGGCCTTTTAATGATACTGATAGAGAAGGCATCTCCACTTCTATTGGTAGTATAGCTTCTAATCCATAGACAAGAGAGAAAGGTGTGGCACCTGTTGGTGTGCAGATCCTGGTACAATAGGCCCATAGAGTAGGGTTCAATTGAATATGCCAATCTTTGCCAACATCATTCATTGTCTTTTTGAGGATTTTCAAAATAGTTTTATTTGATGCTTCTACTTTTCCATTTCCATGTGGATAGTAGGGTGTGGAAAATATGTGTTGGATCTTGAATTTATCACATAGCTCTTGTACATCCCGATTCTTGAATGGTTTCCCATTATCAGTGATAATGGTCATGGGTATTCCATAGAGATAGATGATGTAGTTCAAGATAAATGCAACAATTTGTTTTCCTATGATATTGATGAGAGGTACTACCTTAATCTATTTTTAAAAATATTTTGTAGCTACAAGGATAAATTTATAACCATTAGATGAAGAAGTATTTATCTTTCCTACTAGATCAAGACCCCATTGGCAGAAAGGCCAAGATATTTCCAAAGCATGAAGTTCTTGTGCTGGTGCATGAATTAAATTTCCATGGATCTGACATTGTTTACATGTTTTAGCTATCTGAAAAGAATCTCATTCCATAGTTGGCCAATAATAGCCCAAGCATATGAGTTTTTTCAAAAGTGTAAGACCACTTGAATGAGTGCCACAAATGTTGTTATGGACTTCATTTAAGGCCTTCTCAGATTCTTCTTTCTTGAGACATCTTAAAAGAGTACCGTCTAGACCTCATTTAAAAAGGGTATCGACAACAAGAGTATAATGGGATCATTGGTGGATAAAGTTTCTCTTTTGGTTTTTTGACAAGTTAGGAGGGAGGGTGTTATATTTTAGGTATGCATAAGTTTGGCCATAGCGAGAGGAATCATGCCCAACAAAGTGATAGATAGTTTGGGAAGCAGGACAATTATGAGCAGGGTAAAACAACTCTTCCACCAGGAATTCATAATGCTCTTGATTTTCCTATGTCTGAAGTAGAGAAGCAAGTGTTGCCATGGCATCTACTGCTTTGTTGTCATTCCTTGGAATTTGTTCAAAGTTTATTTCTATAAAATACTTCCTGAAATCATCAACCATCTTTTTATAAGGCATGAGTTTGTCATCCTTTGTTTCGTTATCATCATTAATTTGATTGATGATGAGATGAGAGTCTCCAAAGACTTGAAGTTGTGTACTATTCCATTCTATAGCCATTTTGATACCTGTAACCAAGGCTTCATATTCTATTGTGTTGTTGGTGCATGGAAAGCTTAATTTGCATGCTTTTAGAATTGTATGACCTTGTGGTGTGATGAATAGAATGCTTGCTCCTAAGCCATGTTGTGTATATAAACCATCAAAGTATAATTTCCATGTTTTTGTGTTGACCGTTAGGATATCAGCATCAGGAAATTCAACGTGTAAAGGATGATCATCTTGAAGCAGTGCCTCTACTAGTTGGTCTGCAATGACTTTCCCCTTGATATCTTTTCTATCCACATACTCAATATCAAACTCACTCAGGATCATGATCTATTTTGCTAATCTTTCGATTAATGTTGCCTTACTGAGAAAATACTTCAATGGATCAATTTTATCTATCAACTTGATGGAGTGAGATAGTAGATAATGTTAATTTTTGAGAAGCAAATACTACTATCAAACATGCTTTTTCTGTTAGGGAATAGTTGAGCTCGTATCGCACTAGTGTTCTGCTGATGTAGTAGATGGTTTGTTCTTTTCCTTCATTATCCTATTGTGCAAGCAGAACTCCTAATGATACTTTGATGGTTGGTGACATTAGGATGAGTGGTTGCACATAACAAGAGATGAGTAACAACGACTTTCCTGGAATTGGTGATATTAGGATGAGTGGTTGCATGAGATAGGCCTTGATCTTGTTGAATGTGTCCTCACATTGATGATCCTACTTGAAATCAATATTTTTGTGCAAGAGATGAGTAAATGGTTGACATTCATCTGCTAGTTGAGCAACAAATCATCTGATTGACTATAGTCTTCCCTGGAGGGATCTAAGTTAACTGATATTCCTGGGAGATGCCATTTCCATGATTTCTTTGACCTTAGCTAGATCTACTTCGATACCTCTAGCTGAAACAATGTATCCCAATAGCTTGCCTGAAGTGACACCAAAGGCAAATTTCTTAGGATTTAGCCGTAGCTTGTACTGTTCTTACCGATTAAAGATCTTTTCCTATATCCCTCTATGTTCTTCTCTATTGTATGATTTGGCCAGTATGTCATCCACATAGTCTTCCATGAATGTATGTATCATGTTATGGAATGTAGTTATCATAGGTCTCTGATATGTAGCACCCACATTCTTGAGCCCAAATGGCATGACGTTCCAGCAGAAATTACCTCATGGACATGTGAAAGTTGTCTTTTCTTGATCTTTAGGTGCTATTTTAATCTGATTGTATCCCGAGAAACCATCCATTGGAGAAAACATGTAGTGTCTAATAGTTAAATCTACAATGATGTCAATGTTAGGTAAAGGAAAGTCATATTTTGGACATGAATTATTTAGATCTCTGAAGTCTATGCATACTCTTATACTTTTGTCTAGTTTGGAAATGGGAACGATTTTGGATACCCATTGAGGATATGCTACAAGTTTGATGAATCCTACATCTAGTAATTTCTTTGGTTTTTCTTTGACTAGGAGAGCGATATGAGGATGTATCTTCCTTAATTTCTATTTAACTAGTTTGGCTCCTGGAATGATATTTAAGTGATGCATAATAAGCTCTAGATCCAACCCTGGCATGTCTGCATATGACCAGGCAAAATTGATTTATCTTCATTTGAAGAATTCCATATATTGTTGCATTTCTTATTCTGATAGAGAAGTTGTTGGATGTAGAATCTTTGGTTGCTATGTTGTCCCAATGTTAACTAACTTTGTTGGTTCGATCAAAATTGATGACCTTTCTTGATAGTACTCTGGTAAAGTGTCAAATCTCCCATCTTCCGGCACCTCAAGGAGGTTTTCACCATTAGATGTGTCCTTTCTTTTTACTTTTTCCTGGTCTAATGTTGCCAAGAAATGGTTTTCAACATTAGACTTGATAGTGTTTTCTTTATTTTCCTTTTTACAATTGGGAGATTTGGCACCCACTTGACTGGAAGATGCATTACTAAAATTCCTAGTGAAAGTTGTTATCGATTCAATTGCATTAAGATATATGAATATGGCATGGTCATTAGGAAAGGTATCGATGGTAGCATGTCTTTCATTTTCCCAATCAATAAGTTCAGGGTGGAATAGAGGTAATGGGTCCTCAGGTTGAGATGTTTTGAGGGTATCAAGGGTCATGATAGATATGTCAAAGTTTTTGATATGTGCTTCAATATATAGAACGGTACTCTTGTTAGAATGACCTCTTGCAAGTAGCTCCTGATCGCCCTCAATTAAGCCCAAGTCAACTAAATGTGATTCTAATTCAAGTGGGCTAGTTCCTAACATTTACCCTACATACGTATGAACTACATTGACTCCTACGTCTTCTTCAAAGAAATTTTCTTTAGTTGACTATTCAGAATGATAGGAATCCCATTCCCATTCATTAGAATCTGTCTCACTTCCAGCTTGCAATCTACATATTTGTTCATATAGCATTTGATTTGTTTCTTCTATTTTTCTTTCTATGTCTTTTATTTTTTCATATTCAACTTCTTCTGGAATGAGTTTGAGTTCTATCAACCTTGCTATCAGCTCTCCTTGATTTGTACTAGCTTCTTGCTTGTTTTGATTAAGAGTTAATGCTGCTTGGGAGGTTCCTTTAGTTTGTTTTTCTCATTGATCAGAAGCTTTCTTCTTTTTCCATTTCATGTTTGTTTGTTCTCATTGCTTGGCAACTCTTTCTTCCCTTTCAATTGCAAGGTGTTCTTGTGTGTTTTCATATTCATCTTGTTGTTGGCTAGAGGATGTGTTCTTGAGTAGAGTAACTTGTTCATACCCTAAGCCTATTTTGTCTGTAGCCTGCTGAGTATGAGGTTGGATAGGTTCTGAGATACCTTATTTTCTTTTTCCTATAGGACTTGCTCTAGTTTATCCCATTTTTTGAAGGATGTTAAGTCCTTTTCCATACTTTTCTATAGGTATTCTGACATTGGTGATCTTTTTTTGGACTTCTTCATCCTTGTATAGCCACTGTAGCACATATTTGTCTTCTGTTTCCTCTGATAAGGTCCTAGCACTAACAAATGCTCCATCTAATATTGTAAGATGTTTCACAATTGGTTGTTGTTTAGAGTTTGATCATTTTCCATAGGATTTAGGAGAGAGTGGTAATTGGGATATTGAATATTCTCTATTCCCTCAATCTCTTAGTTGCATTTGTTTTTCCATACTTGACAAAATTGAGGCAAATGATTTTTCTTCAGATTGTGTGTTCAAAGATGATGCCTCCCTATTATGAGGAAAAATGACCTCTTGAGCTGGTTTTAGATTACTACAATATTGAAATGGATTTGAATCTGATGAGATTGTGATTTACTGCCCATTGTAGGTAAATTTTAGGCACTAATGATATGTTGATGGAACAACTTGTCTGTCATGTATCCAGGGTTTTCCCAAGAGTATGTTGTATGATAAGTCCAAGTCTAGAACTTGACATGCTATGTCTTTCTACAAAGGCCCCACTCTGATGGGTAATATCACAATTCCTTTAGAGGAACGTTCTTCTTCATCATATGCTTTGATGGTTATATTTTTTCTGGGGATCAACTGTATCTTTTGAATAACCTAGAGCATGGACAAGACTCAATGAGCAAATGTTTAAGCCAGCTCCACCATCTATTAGGACACATTTAATGTGCATCTTGTGAATGAGGACTTCAATATGCAAGGGAGTATTATGGGGATGTTGCAAGGACATGTCATCTTCTTCGGTAAATGATAAGAAGTGAGGGGTTGTGAGGTGTCCCACCATGGTTTGGAATTGATCTATATCAAGATCTTTGGACATTGTTGTATCTACTAATGCTCTTTCTAGAATTTCTTTGTGTGCAGGTGAAAGCTTTAAAAGTTCTAAGATGGATATTTACACGGGGGTTTTCTGTAGTTGATCCACTAGACTATATTGTTTTATAGTGGATGATGTGTTAGTTGTAGGACTCGACAAAACAAATTTGGCTTTGATTCTTGTGATAGCATGAGCGGCTTCTTGATATTGTTTCTCTTTAACCACGATCACATTTACCACATTGTCATATGCATGAGCATAGTTCACCTTTTCTTTACCTTTCCCGTTATGCTCTGTTGATGATTCACCCTTCTCATAGTTAGGAAGTAGAGTTTTAAAAGCTATGTGATATTTGTTTTTTTTATGTCCATCCATAGTTATCACTCCATTATCAATCAAATCTTGGATGACATGTTTCAACCATTAACAAGAATTTGTTTAATGTCCTTTGTTTTGATGGAAATCACAATAATGGTTGTCATTCCACCAAGAAGGTTTTACCTTGGGTTCAAAGTTTCTTGCTTTTGGTAGGGTAATTAACTTGTTTGCAAGAAGTGTCTTTAATGCTGACCCAAGTGGTTCACCAATGTTTATAAATTTCCTTCGAAAGAAATTGTTGAAAGTTGATCTTTGGTGATTGTTGTTTTGTTGAGCCATTGCTGAGTGATTGGATAAATTAAAAATCGGTTGTTTTGGTTTTACATTTTTGTTATCCACTATCCTATCGTTGATAACATTCGATTTCTATTCCAAAATTTTGGTTTATCATTGCTGGTGTTGTTATTGTTATTAGGAGGATGAACTCCTTCTTTGTATAGATTCAACTCACCCTTTTTTACCATAGCTTCTTCCATTCTAATTCTGTTATCAATCATTTTTAAAAAAAATTGATGACATTTAATTTTCAGATTATAACTCATTTGCTCATTTAGGTTGTCGATGAATATATCCATTTTCTCGTATTCCGACACTGTACGAGTATATCGTGAAGCTAACCATCTCCATCTCTGTAGAAACATCATGAAAGGTTCTCCACTCTTTTGTTTAGTATTATATAGGTCAAGAATTATGACCTCATGTTGAGTGTTGAAAGAGTATTGTGAAACAAACTTATCCACCAATTCTACGAATGATCTAATTCTAGGTGGAAGTTTGGAGAACCATTCTATAGCTAGTCCACATAAGCTCTTTGGAAATAATCTCATCAAGTATGTATCCTCATGTGAAAACTCCATACTCATCGTGCAAAATTCTTGTATATGATCTTGGGGATCAATGTTTCTATTATATTTATCATATCTTGGAGTTTCACAGCCTATAGGAAATGGTATCATGTTTAGATTTTTGTCAAATGGGTAAGGACAAATTTCTTTAAATGAATATCTTCTAATAGTTCCTCTCTACATATCTTGAATGTGTTTTTTCAGTGTTTGTATTTGTTGTGTAAGAGCCATGAGAGGATTATCTACATGATTTATTCTTGCATAACCATTAGTTCACACTCTAGTATGGTCTTGGTCTCTTCTCATATCATCTCGACTCCTTGTGTCCTCATTAGATTTGACATGGTTGCGAATTTCTACGTCATCCTTTTTGGGAATGGAATTTTTCTCATTAGTTCTTGTGTTATCAAGAATTGATGGGTCACCCTTTTTGTGACCAGAAATCTCCTCATGTCATTCATTATCATGGAAAAGGTTACTTCTCCTTCATCCCAAATTGCTCACATCAAAATCCTGGGGGAGTGTAGCACCAGAGTTTGCTAACATCAAGAAGTATTTTTCTTTTTCTCCCTCCAATATTTT